>NC_068991.1:26039084-26052400 GCF_001194135.2 Octopus bimaculoides
CTCTCTACTTTGGTTACGACGACGACTCTTCCATGTGATCCCATCAACGGAACAACCTGCATTTATTTGTTGTCTAAATTTTCCAGGGCTTCAATAAATGTACATGGATTCATGGACTTTGAAGGTAAGTTCTGTAGGATTTCAATGTAAGAATGCTTTTTCCAAACTAGTCAAAAGTGACGGACAACTGATTCAGAAGCTTTGAAAACATTCTTGACCAAAAGGTAACATTGTTACCTAGATATTATCTTTCTATCCATCTGTCTGTATCTTTGTACGTGTATGTGGCTGTCTGCTTGTGTGTGCGCATGTCTTCCTGCTTGTGTCTGTCTGTCTGTCTAAGTGTCTATCTATCTATTTCCTATGACATATATATATATATATATATATATATATATATATATATATATATACATACACATACACACACACGCCCACACACACATATACGCTGCTGTATATATGTAGTATGTGCGCTCTATTACAAATAATTAACGCCCATAAATACTTTCTTTATGTCGAACCGCATCTGCGCTGTTCTGGCTTTTATTGTAGTCATCCTGATATTTCTTTATGCATAGCAGTTCATCGACGGTAACCATTATAGCGGGTTAAGTCATTGTACTCATCCACGGTACATAATCGTACAGAGGATACCATGGTGTAATAAATAAATAAATATATGATTTCTGTATGTCCGTTGAAACATCTACTTATATGAGTGTGAGTAATTGTGCGTGTAAGAGAGTGTGTTTGTGCTTTTGTGTATCTTCATGTGTCAGTATCCTTGCGTAATATAATTTGCATTCTATCATCTGGCAGACAACGTCAGAATGTGCACAAGTAATGCTGCCGATACACGTACACGCGCATAAGATGTGTCGATAGTGTAACGCACATGCTCATTTCCGACAATGATGAACTGCAATAGGCGGCTGACAGAAAATACGGTTCATGTGGAAGCATTTGTTAATATTAGGTCACTTGTGGGACTTCAACCGTCACTGTATTATTATCAGTGTGACATGTGGTGGAGTCCCGATTCTGCCATATTGTCCTATCGTAGCCGAAGCCGAGTGATATTTTGAAAGAGAAAGAGAGCGTAAACATGGACATAGGAATTAATACTATTTGGCAACCAACACAAAACTTCCATGAAAATTATACATGTCGTAGTGTTTAAATTTCAAGCAGAAAATGAAGGAAATTTTCAAAAACGCCAACAGAGAATGAAGGGAAATATCATATTGATGTTATTAAATTGAAAATTAATTTTCGTACCAGGAAAACCGAAATAAACAGATTGTATAGAATTTACTGTTAATATATGATGTCTCACAGAAGTGAAACCAATGTCCGGAGTAACGTTCCCTACCTGAGAATCGAAACACTTTGTTCAAAATATGCACAGGAAGTTCTGTAGCCTCCTGCTCCCAAATTTCTACGCATGGTTTTTATCTTTATACGAAGTTATAAATGCAGGCATGGCAGTGTGGTAAAAAGCTTGCTTGCCAACCACGTCGTTCCGGGTTCAATCCCGCTGCGTGACACCTGTGGCAGGTGTCTTCTACTGTAGACTTGACTGACCAAAGCCGTGTGAGTAGAAACTGAAAGAAGTACTTTGTATGCTATATATATGTATATATACATATATACATGATACATATATGCACGCACGCGTGCTTGTGTCTCTCTTTTTGTCTGTGTTTTCCCCACCATTGCTTGACAACCGGTGAGAGTGTGTTTACTTCCCTGTAACTTACTGGTTTGGCAAAAGTGACCGTTAGGATGAGTACCAGGCTTAAAAAGAAATATGTACTGGGGAGTATTCATTCGACTAAAAATGCTACAAGGTGGTGCTCCAGCATGACCGCATCCTAATGACTGAAATACGTGAATAATAAAAAAAAAAGATTCAATGCAGAGCTCATTAGTTTGTAATCTTTTGTTTTGGAAGTCAGTGATAAATATACATTCTACTGTATGAGAATATAAATCTGCAGAACAACCTAACATATAACTTCAGAAATTTTGTATTGTATCGAAATTTATCGATTTGAAATATATTATTTAGTGGCAACAATTAAAAGCTAGGTTCAGAGGGATGCAGACTGTGTAATATTTTGGTCATCGTTTTAGAATGTTAGACGTAGTAACGCTGACAAGATACGGAAATTCTACCTCGTTTGTTTGTCTAGTTTTCTATCAATTGTTGCTTCACACAACTAAGTAGCTTTATTAAATGCTTTAATCATAGTAATTATGATTGTTGTCAACTAGTAATCAGTAAATTTCAGTAAATCTAATCAGTAAGTCGATTATCCTGAAGCAAGTAATGTAAAACATACTGCCCAAGGAAAAGGCAATATTTATTAATGGGATAAGACTATAGTTTAAAACCGGCAAACTACCAAATCTACATTATATCATGCTATGAGACTAAATACATTCAAATTCTATTGTGTTCAGAAGAGAGTGAAAGGTGAATTCTGCTGTTATATAATTACATCAATAAATCAAACGAAATTAGAATAGTTTCAACCGTGATTTCTAATATGTAAAATAGCGCTTTAGGTGAAACGAGTAATCGGCTACTAAATAGAATCGCTACTTTCGTAATACAACCTATCAAATTTGATCATTTTAACATTATATATAAATTTGGCAATGGAGATATAACACACAACTGTGCATGCCTAAACTTAGCGGAAAGATAATGTGCGCAGCTGTAAATAAGATTATAAAAATGAACTATCATTGAATATTAATTTGGGATTCTTCAGATAGTTAAACTTTAAATGAAATTAATATCATATCTGTTAGAGTGAGCAAAAAAAGTGTTTGCTCGAGGGTTATGTGTGATGTGTTCTAGAATTACCTGCTACATATCATTGGCATCTATCATTTGGCAGTGTAGATAATTATTATGAATGTACTTAGCGGTCGTTACTGCTATCACAAACAATAATTTATTGAGTGTTCCTGAACAGTCTCTTCCATGCACTCTTTATACGATTTCGTACGCAATCACCATCAACCTTGCTCTTGACAGCCATGGTGTCTTAGTTTCTATAAAGTTGTTCAGTTTTACAAGTTTTGCCAATTCCATTTATTTTAAGTTC
The DNA here is from genome assembly GCF_001194135.2 of Octopus bimaculoides. Lineage (NCBI taxonomy): Eukaryota > Metazoa > Mollusca > Cephalopoda > Octopoda > Octopodidae > Octopus > Octopus bimaculoides. Next base: position 26,042,207 of record NC_068991.1, read on the forward strand.
AAGAACAGAAACCTAAACTTTGACAAACATGGCAAGTTTACAGAAATGTATAACCTGATCAATTGTGTGAATAATTATCACTGACAAAAATGTTATTACGAAATTAGTTTCTTTAGTACTTCAATATTTTTACTGCAAGCAACAATTATATTTCGAATACTTGTTGGGTAATACATACACACATACGTTTTCGTGTCTGCGCATGTATGCGTGTGTATGTGAGAGAGAGCGAGAGGGAAGTACATGTAAACAAGTACGTCTGCATTGATCATAGCATCCAAAAACTGCATGCAATATTGATTTAAAATTTTTTCTGAAGGCTAGTAATTTGGAGAGACTAGTACTGATTTTGTGGACCCAGAAAGGCAAAGTCGACCATAGCAGGATATGAACTCAGAACGTAAAATGGATGAAATGGCACTAAGCATTTTGCCTCGCGTACTAAAGATTCTGCCAGCTCGTCGCCTTAAACTGCATACTATATAAAGGGTATTCAGGGCGGCAAGTTTGCAGGACAGTTAGCACACCGGCAGAATCTCCTATTTTGTCTGTCTGAATGTTGAGTACCACCAAGCTTTACATCGTTACATTCTTTCGATGTTGATGAAATAAACGCCAGCTGATAACTGGAGTCGATGCTGGTCTGTTGCAAAAAATAGTAAACCAATATTAAACGTGTTCAAGGCGGTGAGTTGGCAAAATCGTTTGCACGCCGGACAAAATGCTTAGCGGCATTTAGTCCGTCTCTATGCTGTGAGCACAGATTCCACCGATGTCGACTTTACTTTCATCCTGGGGTTAATCTAATCGACGTACTCCCTTCCTCGAAATTGATGGCCTTGCGCCAAATTTGAAATCAATATTATAAATGTGTTCATTCATGTCCTGTTTCTAAACTTTTGTTTAGAATAACGGAAATTTGTTTTTAACTATCTTTAATGAAATCATATATAATAACGAAACATATAATCATTATGTATGGCTATATGTTTAGTTGTCTTAAGAGATTATTTATGTTTCACCAAAAAAAATGAAAGATTATCTTAACATACAAACAGATGAGTTCCTTAGTTCTTGCACGGACTCAGACTGTTCTAGTGTTTCATTTAGAAGCATAGAACTCATCGCCGTCTCTTTTACTTTCCTTCATAGCCATTTAGCGACAAAGTGAGCTGCAAATTTGTTGTAAAATATTGAAATATCTAGATGATGATGTTAAGTTTGCTAGGTCCCCTATTTAGAAGCTGATTCAAAAGAAATAAGAACATGAAAGCATTTTGTTTTGTGCGTTAGTGCCTAAATGGGGTGGAGATCATTACGTTCACATAACTTTCCCGATCTCATGGAAAAGATCAATTTGGCATTGCAGATGAGCAGAATATTTATGAATACAATATCTCTTTACACTAGTCAATTATGGTACACCCTTATATATGGATAACCTAGGGATTATTATGAGGTCGTTGCTTTTGTTGAAGGTAATGCTTGTGAATTAATAAGACTTGTCCTATTGACTCAGCAGTTTACGGCTCCATGGAGCAAAATACATCAAATGAACGAGTTAAATTTGAATACTCACAATGAATTATTCATAATCGGCTGAAGTCGAGATTTCTAGTTCCAGTTTTCAGATTTTACAAAATGCTATTTATCCTTTTCCTTCGCGTTGTGAAGTTTCCGATTGTATTTAATTGGCAGTTCTTCATGTTCTGAGTTCAGATTTAGCTGGTGTTAACTTCAGCCCCTCCCTTCTATTCTCGCTAAAATAAATATGGTGGATTTAATGAAATATACATACTGTTGTGTAACCTTGTGTCATTCGTAAAATTTAACATTATATTACATTGGTTAACTCCACATATCTACACTGTGGTTGTCATATTTCAATAGGAACATAATTAAAATATGTGATTTTTCTTAATTAAAGGAGGATAAACTTCCATAGCTTTAACAATAAAACCCTTTAGTATGATTAAAGGCTCATATATCTTTGTTAAGGAAACCGTGTAATTGAAATCCATGTCAACTGGAACTTACTATATCACTTCAGGAAATAGAAAAGGTAGAATGGAACACGGCACAATTTGAATAGGAAACTTTAATAGCGTATGACATGTTGTACGATATTATACGTTTCTGCTATCTATCGCTCCTTCTGCGCCAACCTAAAGACCAATAACTAAAATAAAAGTTAAATATGTGACATGTTTGAATTATACAATTAAGGATTCCGATTTCATCAGTTTGAATGTATGCATCTGTGATGTCGTATTTAACTTTCGTTGACTGTTCTGTTTTGTACAGCCAAGCTGAACATTATATATGACATACGTCTACCTGCTCGGAGCCGCTATATGCCATCTGTCATGTAATCATACAGATTTCAGTTTTTATGCTTCTGCTCAGTCTCTTTATTAAATCTAGTCGATTCTGGTAGTAACTACAGGTGAAGAAGTCAATGTGAATATATTTTGTCCTTATGCCTGGTAACGTGCATCCTAGGAAACTATTGCGGCGGTTTATCTAATAAAAAATAGAAGCTTATTGCTATGATTGTACTGTGTTTATTTTCTGAGGTGAATGAAAAGTACATTTATTTAGAGACAGATTCACGGAAATTGATTTTTTTTTCCTATAAATCACGAAAGATTCCCAATGACGTCCTTGATCCCACTATTTTAGTTTGAGAAAGATTCAGGGTCAAAGTACGATCGACTGTTTATAACTCTTGAGACGTTGTTTCTAACTGTATTAGGAAATACACATCCTATATTTTCTCTTTCACTTGATGCTGTTGAGGAATATGCTGATATTACTGCTGATGCTACTACTGAAGATGATCCAAATATAATAATGTTGTCGAGTTATAATAATAGACTTGAACAGTTTTTCTGTCTTTTAGCAAGGTGACGAATCGGAGAATCATTTAAGTATCGGATATAGAATAGTTTGAAAGTTAGTATCATGTGTCTGTCTACGGCCGGAGTTCCGTCTCTTTAATGTTTTGAGTTCAAATTCTCCCTATCACGGCATGGTTGTTGGGAAAGTGGTCGGTCTAACGTTCAGCCACCTCTATTGTCATAGTGCGGAATACACCAACTGGAGCAATAAAGAATTAACACATACAAGACAAGACACACGCTTGGAGATACTTATTTTTCTTTCAATATGTATTCCATCTATTGTTGTCCTTCCATAAAATATTCTATGGACTATGTAATTTGTATTTATGTTTGTACGGTGATCTATGTAGGCAGCGAATTGTATGCAATTGTCAGCGATTTGTTACAATCTCTTCCTTTCTTTGCTTGTGTGCACAAAATCTCTTATAGAGAGATGTCAATGTATCAGAAAGGAAATATCTTTGCTGTTTTAGGGTTGAAGGTGGCGCATGTAAATTGCTGATTTTGTGGCCCTTTTTCATTTTATTTATAACAATTAAATGCCACCTTAGCTTTGTTGTAGTAACCGACAGTATAATCATTGTTATTCTCCAAAGGAAGAGAGAGAGGAAGACATGAAGGGACCGAAAGTGCTTGCTCGTGTATCAGGGCGTTTATGTGAGTGACTTTTCCATCTATAAAGCTTTGAAGTTCGATTTTCCTGTTTCTTTTATTGCAAGAGATATACTATATCAATCACAATGCATTTCATTTTATGGTCGCTAATAACTTTGTCCGATATATAGCTGACATTAGAAACGATTGTATATAAAGACACCAATAAGTATGCGCCGTTGCACGTAATCTATATCTTATTCAGAATTATACCGGAAAGTGGATGTGTCTGAGTGTCTAGGGTGTTCTGTTCACGTTCAAAATGTGAATTTCTTTTTCCTTGATCAAGAGGCGAGTTGTATCATTAAGAAATGCAGTTACATTTCACGTTGATCCCGTCTACTCAAGTAGAGTGCTTACCTGATGACTACTAGTGCACCCCCTCTCCCTTTATCAGTCACATCCTCGTTTCAGTTGGGGCTAGCGTATGATGGCCGAGACAGTGTCTAATTATTCGCTGATTACTACATAAAACAATTAGCAAATCATGTCTTATACTCCTGAGTTCTACCCGCTTAAGAGTGAAAACATTGGTTTTGTTGTTTACAGAATTACAGTCTTAATTTCAAACTTGTATTAAAACAATTCTATTCTACGGCATACGAGATGTATTAACATTAAAACACCAGACATCGCTAGCTTTAATATTTATCATTGGAATTAATTTTACAAACAAAAATAATGAGCGCCCAAATCGAAAAATTGCTGACCGTCTCTGATATATTTTAAACTCGAAACTATTTATTTTAATTAAGCAACTTTTGAGATAAACATATCTACATCTAACCACATTTTTGCATAAAAAATTTAAGCTTCTTGTCCTTAGCGGGTTTGAAAGCTTTACGAAAGACACACATTTCCTGAAATAATAGCATTTTATCTAAATGCAACACCAATTTTAATGAAGTTGCTGACATCATCATTGACAGGGGGATATGACAGAAACATCTTGGTAAATTTTGAGGACACATAATATCTTTCGTTGCAGGATAGATTTTTTTGGAACGGGAAGAAAAAACATCGAAGAAAATGAAGTTAGGTATCTTAGGCAATGTCTCCATACCGGTGGAGTGTAGTATATGCACAAGTCATATCTTATTACAGAGCCTCTGTGTAGATGCTCATAGCAATTGTATCTCTCAAATCACAAACGAAGAACAGATTGAATTACCTATTTTCAGATATCCTACTATCCAGGCATACATGACTTAGTTAATAATGTTCATGTTTCTAAACAACAATACCAGCCTGCATGTTCCAATTTTACTTTTCTTCATAACTCTGCCGTTCTTTTTTTTTTTTTTTCATATGAGAAAATTGAGCTGGCCGAATCACTAAAACATTGAACTGAAGATAATGTGGTAGCCACCTAATATTCTCTACATTCACTTTTCAAATGTGTCTCGAGTGGCCTTCAGTTTTTATACGTCTGCAGCCAGCAAAATATAGGTGTAACATGAAATGCTATTAGCTGATTTGGCTAAACTCATCTGTAGGAGGTTTATACCCATATGTGAAATAATTATTTCTATGAAGGAGGAGATTACACGGTCGGTAAGCAATTAACAAATTATTTTTCCTTATTTTCTTATGTCATTTATGTACTTAGTTCAAATGAGACCGATGTCAACTTTATCTTTTATCGGAAACACAGGAAAGAATCAACAACTAGAATGAGTTTAATTGACATATACTTCTGTACCTAAACTTTTATGACAGTATTAATATCATACAAATTATAGTTATGTTAACAAGCAATATTTTCAAATTCACTATCTTTGTCACATTTATTTGTTTACAATTATAATAGATTAACACTTACTTAACACATTTATTCTTTATAACTGACTAATGCTTTCAAAACTAAGTTTGCATCTTTCTGCTTAGCCATCTTAATTATTTTCTCTTTTATATAAATATAGATATATAAATGATTGTTGACAAATGTAATAACGTGAAAAATATGTGACGAAATCGTCATATAGTAATAATAATATATCACCTTAATCACTTCAACATTTGTCGTCTTTTACAATTGAAACTCTCTTGAAAGTGCCAAAAAAAATTTCATGTTTTGATAACATTGTGTCCATTCTAAAGAAATCGCTGGAACAATGAAACCAATTAGCAATAACCTGTTCTTTTGTTTTTTCTATTTAATAAACCAAACATTATTTGTTTGTTTTTAATTAGGAATAAATCTTAATTTTAATTTAATGTATGAAGTAAATTTCAAGATTATTTCGTTCTCAGCAGAATGTCTGGCGTATGACAGTGGCGATGGGCAAACATTGCAGAGAGTTTATCACTTTTGAAAATCCTCAGTCTTGGTGACTGAAAATATATTTGAAATAGAAACGAAATAGAATATCATCGGAGTAAAACCGACATAGATTTACAAAGAACTACTACTACTACTACTACTACTACTACTACTACTACTACTACTACTACTACTACTAATAATAATAATAATAATAATAATGTAGGCAGATAAAGAACAGAATCTATGGACACTTTCATAGGGTTGTCGGAGATAAGACAGAGAAAAAAGATGGCTATGGATGACTAAAAGTGGTTTAAAACCGGAAACGGAAGCTCTAATCCGTACTTCCCGAAAGCAAGCATGAAGAGCCAATTACATCAAATACAGAATAGGCAACACATCAGGAAGTGATAAGTGCAGAGTTTCTTTCTTTCTTTTACTTGTTTCAGTTATTTGACTGCGGCTATGCTGGAGCACCGCCAGTAGTCGAATCAAATCGACCCCAGGACTTATTCTTTGTAAGCCTAGTACTTATTCTATCGTCTCTTTTGCCGAACCACTAAGTTACGGGGACCTAAACACACCATATCAAAATTTTTTTGTAATTCTTTATTTAAACCCACCGACGCCTTATTTGTTGTGGCGGAAGAACATTTTAATAAAAAAAGTTAAATAGTTCCATCCATTCTGTTCCAAATAAATTTGTTGTATCTTTCAAAACAATAACTTTGGCTTTCAAGCTTTTTTCTACGAAATGTAACATCACTTATCATTTCGGTCATAAAATGCAAACTTTTTCCTGAAACAACACGCGCAATTTTCGAAGTTTCATTTAAACTAGGTTTCACTATTTTTCTATGTATCTGTTTTAATTATCATGATATCACTGCCCGTATCTAATTGTAACTTTATATTTACATTATTCAATTTTATGGATACAATTTTCCTTTTCTGAGCCTCGCATAGAATTTTTGGTAACAATACATTTTTTCTAGAATGTTTTTCTAAGACCCTTTTTCTGTTTCGCTATACACTGTGAGATTTTATGTTCGATTTCTCCACACACAAAGTATTTACGATTTATAAAAGGACACTTACTTCTAAAATGTAAATTTTCGCACCCATAGCATGGATTTGGTCTTGACGTTCGTTTTTCGTTTTTTTAAATCTATTTCAGGCTGACACGCATGTATCTGAGAGCAATTTGTTTCTTCAGTTTTATCTGCATCATGTCTTAAATATATAATCCTCTGGAATTCTGTAGAGTTAATTTTTGGTCATGTTCTAATTTTGTTGATATACGGGAAAGTATACCAGCATCTTTTCTTGAACAAAACTTAGGCATTTGAACAAATCCAGGGTTATTTCATATAACTTGAAGTTTTCACACTCTCTATTAAGGACCCCAGCATAGGTGATGAAATCTTCATGTTTTTAACTAAATTTAAACATTGCAAACGAGTATTGAAGAGAGAGTTTTTTTCACTGAAAATTCTAGATAACACTTTAATTGTTTCATCCAAACAAATTTCACCTGGTTTCTTCGGCAGAATATAATTACAGTACTTTTCGTGTTCGGCAGGGGATAACTTTCGTAAATGTGGATGCATCTTCTGTGTCATTCCGATTTTTATAGTCTTCTTTGAAGATTTTTTCGTATCTTCTAACATATGCAGAAAAAGTACCACCTACCGTGTCATAAATAAATTTTCCAATTGAGTTTTCTACGCTGTTTGAAGAGAACGAACCTGAAGTATTTGCAGACTTCTTTACAATTACTTCTAGTAACTGTTGGTATTTTTGTTGCTGCTGATGTAGTTGGTGTTGGAACTGTTTTGTTACTGTTGTTGTTGCTGTTGTAACTGCACCACGCAAGCCAATATGTCTTCCATGTTAATGATTTTTTGTTTGATTTCTTACAAAAAAAGAAAAGACATATTTAACGTCCGACGCAATTTTCGACAAATCTCATCGCCATATTTATATCCTTGACAAACGTTGGATGTATAATTTAACGATGTGGAGGTTTAATCAATGTGTTCACACGACGTACTTTGCGGGTGTCCAAAAGGCCCTCTTAACGACACGACCTGTCGTCTCAACCAATACGCTACGCCTTATAAGAGTTTCGCTAGTCCATTCTTCCAATCCCCCAGGGGTGTCAATGGCTCTCGTGACGACAGAATTAAAGGAGTGCAGTGAATTAGAGAAAACAAGAAGTCAAGGCAGTGTCGAGGGTAAAAAACAGATAGCAACAGAGAAAACGACAGTATCAACAGAGTAAAATTACTCAGACAGTAAATGATAATTTTAAAAACAGCTGAAAACTGAAGAGAAAAGTCAAGGGGATGATATTGCAAATGTTGAACCAGCATGTAGTCTCGAAAAAAGAAGTCCAAACTAATATAATTGCAGACTTGTTACGGGAATTTCAAAGAGAAATGCAAGATGGACTGATATAGGTAAATAAAGCAATCACTGATAAGAAAGTGATGATAAAAAAATACCAAATTAGAAAGCTCCCAGGGCCAGATGATGTACAGGGTTTATAACTAAAATATCACCTATGTATACACAGTTATACATGACCGTTTTTACTGACTGCATTGAATATGTAACATCAACTTGGATGACAACGCGAAGGATCAAGGTGATTCAGAAGGACAAAAAAGAGGGTGGAAGGCAGCGGTTATGGACCTTTTACTTCTTTGCAATTACGCTGGAAACTATTTAAAAGTCTCAAGGCCCATGAAGTACCTTACTTCCTGGAAAAGGTGAATCTACTGACTGAGGAGCAAAAATGATGTAAGTTGAGATCAAAGGAACTGCTGATCTGCTGTATATAGATAGAATATTAAATGAGGCACGAAGGCGGTAAGCATGCAGAATCGTTAGCACGCCGGGCTAAATTCTTAGTGGCATTTCGTCCGTGTTCACATTCTGAGTTCAAATTCCGTTGAAGTCGACCTGACCTTTTATCTTTTCAGGATCGGTACAATAAGTACTAATTAAATACTGATGATGATGTAATCGATACTCACTCCTCCCGAAACTACCGGTCTTTTGCCAAAATTTGAAACCACTACTAAACAAGGTATGAGTAAGGAAGACGAATTTAGCTGTTGGGCGGATAGATTATAAGAAGGCATAGGACAATATCTCATACAACTCGTTCTTGGAGTGTCTGAAGATGCTCAAATACAATGAAAAGGTAAGACAAGTTTTTAGAAAAAGAGCTCTACGGGTATAGCTAGTAAAACTGACATATGCAAATAAACCGGTAGGCAACGTGAACATACGCAGGGATGTTTTACTAGCACATTCGCTCTCTCCGTTCCCCTTCGTCATTACACTTACCCACTTAACAAGTATACTGAGAAAATCCAATCTTGCCCCCGAGTTAACCAAAACCAAGATGAAAATAAATCACTTGTTTATACGGATGACTTCAAGTTATATATAGAAAATGACGCAGAGCTGGATTCTTTGATCGAATCACTATGGATATTCAGAATAAACATTGGAATGCTGTTTGAGGCAAATAAGTATGCAGAGCTAATTATGAAGAGTCGCCGGAAGTTAAATAATGGCACGAATGATGGCACAAAATTACCACATGATAAAGTCATTATATCGCTGAGTAATAATGTGGGATACAAATACGTAAGTCTGCTGCAAGACAATTTGATAATGGAAGGAGAATTGAGCGAGAAAATCACTAAGTTGTAAAGGGGAGAAACAGGAAAGTTTTAGAAATAAAATAGGTGAAGGAAACATCATTAAATCTATAATTACATGGACTATTCCACTACTGAGATACTCTGCACCCTTTCTTAAATGAACAGTCAAGGAGGTACAGAACTTCGTTAGATGAACTACAAAGCTACTCACAGTGCATGACGCTGTGTCCTAAAAGTAACACCAACCGATCAGATCTAATAGCAAAGGAAGGCTGTACAGAATTGCGAAAGACATTTTTAATACTGTGTTACTGGGTTTGAAAAGCTATATTGTGCAGAGTAAAGAAGGAATCGGCAGCCACAAATACCCAAAAAGTGACTGAAGCGGTAGGAAAGTATGACCTCTTCGGAACTGCAGATAATATTTACATAACATTAAAATTGTGTCTTCAACAACAAGCTAGGAAGTTTAGAACTTATGAAAATCAATAAATGAAACTAGTCTCGTTACATATTACTGTAGGGCTGTTTTTCATCTTTTAGGGGGGTGGAGATAGCTGAGTGCAAACTTTACTGACGACAAACAGAGTTGTTGCTGTTTATATCCTATTTCCGGCGTTGCAAACTGAGCGATGATAAACACATACGTCTCAAATGAACCAGGTCACATAACGGCATATATATATATATA
>NC_068991.1:26052816-26054053 GCF_001194135.2 Octopus bimaculoides
TTATTGTTCTAATCGTGGTACTTATTTTGTAGGTATCTTCTGCCGAACTGATACGCTACGTGAACATAAATATACCAACACTGGTTGTCAAGCGATGGTGGGAGATAAACATAAACACACATACACTCTCACACACACATAAATATAAATACACACACACACACACACACACACACACACACACACACACACAAACACACATATATAAATGGGTTACAGAAAATATTCTGCCCAAGACCACCGATTTGCTTGTGAGTTACTTGATCTTAACCAGTTCAGCACGTCCCTTGGCAGCTGACGATGTGCATCTCTGATCAGGAGCAGGAGTTGTGGGGGAGAATTATAGTTATATGCTGAGAGATATTCTTTGGAGCTTGAAACATGGATATTTCTTTCATCGTCATTAAACAACCCTTATTCATGGTCCTTTTGTGCGGGCTGGGTTATTCAAGCTGAAGAAAGATTGTAACTTGGCGCCACCTGCATCGGTAAGCACTGTTTATCACGACATGAGATTACTATATCACGCACGTAAGGCCTTATCAGACGGGTAGTCATGATGTGCATATTGGGCTACGTATATTTGTACCCCAGTATCACTTTCATGGTATGCGCTGCTCTCCCACTCTAAATAATAATAATAATAATAATAATAATAATAATAATAATAATAATAATAACGATCTTTGATTAATATTTATTCTCGCTGCACTATGATACCAAAGTAACTTTCTAATGATCCCTACATTAAAAATGTTAGCACCGAATTACGTATAGTTTTGTTTGATTTTAATGCTGGATTCCAATTCACCTTGGTTTTTAAAACAAATAGAGACAGACTAGTATGTAGATACGTAGAGAGGCAAATAGATAAATAGACAGAAAAGTATTTCGATAGATAGTGTGATATTTTGCCACTTTGCTACACAGAGTGGCAGACAAACTGATTGATAGACAGCTTCATAGGTAGAAAAATAGGTGAAGAGAGGGGTAGATCGATAATTAGAAACATAAATAATTAGAGAGAGTTAGAAAACATAAATAATTAGACAGATACAAAGAAAGACAGATACTCAAACAAGTAGATATACAGAGTTAGAACGAAAACAATTGCAGCGTGGAAGTTGTTTAGAAGCCATTTAAAATACATTTGGCAAACACGATTTAAGTGTTAAAGTGAATCTAACGGTTTTTGTGTGTTTTAAATGGCTTCTAAACACATTCTACGCTGCAATTG
>NC_068991.1:26054063-26057525 GCF_001194135.2 Octopus bimaculoides
ATATATATACATATAATATTTGCCGGCATTATTCGTAGGCTATAGATAAAATGCCGGAATCTTAATCTGCGACTATTTATATCCTGTACAATACAACTTAGATGATATATTTGTGACATACACTTCACGCTCACTTAAATCTTTGATTAAATTACATATAAAAGTCGGTATCGTCTACTTAAATCACATTATTTTCGCATCGGAAATTTCTTCTTGGTGATCCCTTGTATGACGAGACTGCAAGATTATAAAACTACGTGAAAACTACAAACTACAGCAATAGTGAAGCTTGAAGGTGGTTTGTCGAATATTCAGAAACACCAGCAAAATTTTCCTTGATGACGCAACAAAACGAATTTGACATCCTTGGTTATATCACCGATCCAATATAAGGCGGAGCTACAAAATAAAAATCATAACACTATCTCGATTTTCTTTCCTTAAGCTTATGTAACCGCTCTAAAAGCCCGGTTGTCACCACCTATAACTGCTTACTATTGTAGGTATATATCTCATCAGTTATAATCATTAGGTTTGGCTGCATTTTGGCAGGTTACAGTTTATGATCGTTCATATAGATTTCAGTATAGTTATATATACATATAATGTGGTGACCGGTAATTTCCACCACAGTATATTCCGCCATGGTAAATTTCACCATAGATGAAATTAACATTATTATTATTATTGCCTTTGCACAGTTTCTAACGGTGGAGATGTACTACGGTGTTAGCCATTCACTAAGAGTGAACTAAGGTAACACCTCTTATTTTCGAGCACCTTCCGGAGTATTTGAGCGGTTCCAAGCAGTGCTGTTTTCTGCAAGTGCTCCACACTTATTGCAGCCCCTATTTGTTCCATGTACTTCTCAACGTTTTTACTCACTGTTTCCGGGGCACCGACAATTATCGGTACTACTACCACCTTTTATATCGACCACAACTGCTGAACCTCAAACGCTAACCTGTCATATCTATCGACATTTCTTTCTTCCTTATCGCATGTTATATCTATGATCCAGCATAGTTTGCTTTCTTTCTCAATTAACACAATGTCTGGTTTCCTATTCTCTATCTCATGGTCGCACTCAATCACAAACTCTTACAGGATTTTTGCATTATCATTTTCGATGATGCCTTCGGGTTTGTGATCGTGTCAATTTTTTGCTCTGTTAAGTCCGAACTTGTCGCAATGTGTCCAATGGACAAGCCTGGCTATATTGCTGTGGTGTCTCTTATATTCCTTCTGGGCTAGTGGCGTACATTGGCCGGTAATATGCCATAACTTTTCACCATTTTGTTCACAAATTCTGCATTTATCTCTTTCTGATGTGTTGTCTATTCTGTATTTTCTGTAGTTTGTTCTTAGTGCTTGCTCTTGAGCAGCACATATTAGAGCCTCCGTTTCCGGTTTTAAATCACTTTTTGTCATCCACAGCCATCTTTCTTATCTTGTCTGTCTTATCTTGAACATCCCCATGAAATTGTCCATGCATTCTTTTCTTTACCCATATATTTTCAGTTTCATTCGTTTTCAATTGCTTGTGCAGTGCTTTATCTTTCATCCTACACAAGCCTCACCTGCTTTTTACATACCATGCTATGATACATACCATGCTATGTTACATACCATGCTATGCTACATACCATGCTATGTTTTCTACTACAACAATACTTGCTGCCTCGATCAAATTATTTGTTTCACTGATGTTGGTTGTTCGGATGTATTTCAGAATTTCATTGACATTTTTCGTTTCTCGTCCAGTTTCAACCAATCAACATTTCTCAGGTTGCAAATAATGTCGCTATCGTTCTCCTGTAGCCTTGCCTTTATTCTGTCGGAGATTGGCTTTTGTTCATCTGTCATGTCACCATTAGTTTTATTGTCTTCTTTTAGATCATCGATATGTCTGTCATCAGGTAAACTACCACTGTTTCTTTCCTGTGCCATGAGATTAGTTTTATTAGTAAGAACTATATTTTCATCGTTATCTCTGCTGCTATTTTCCAAGACACGTCTTTCGATCGCTTCGAGCTCTACTTCTGTGAACCAACGATTTTTTCTTATTGTTCTAGCATGTTCACATAGTCTCTGTTCCGTGAGCTGAAACAATCCCTTTTCCCTCCAATGATCATAATACGTTGTCGGTAACCCTTAATTTGAGCAACTTTTTCATCTACCGGGTTGCTCAGGTAGTATCACTTCATGACCACAGCATTAATTTGCTTGCTCTATGTAGGCCGTGTGTGGTGGTCCCTTTCTGGACATCAACAGACTGGAGACGAACCAGAATCTCTGAGCCTGCCGGGTGCAACACTGTCACCATCAATAGCTTCAGTTTCATTACCACCGTTATTCACTTTTTTTTTGTTTTGTTTTTTTCCTTGTAACTCAAGGTGGTGCTCCAGCATGGCCGCAGTCAAATGACTGACACAAGTAAAAGAGTAAAAGAGAGTAGAAGAGTATATATATATATATATATATATGTGTGTGTGTGTGTGTTCGTCCATGGTGTTGCCTTCGTGGTAGCTGCTGTTGTTGTTATTGTCATCGTTGTCCCCGCTGCTGCTGCTGTCGTTGTTAGTCATGTTGTTGATATTATTGCGGCCGTCTGTGAAATTATTGCTTGTGTTTGTATGCGTATATATGTTCGCTTCTTACGTTGTTTGTATCCATGCACTTTATATAGATTTATATTATTTATTTATTATATATTTCTGTTTCTTATATTTTTCACAGGTATGTGATAAATACATTTATTTATTTTTTATATTTATCTCTTTTGCTCTTTTACTTCTTTTATTTGTTTCAGTCAATTGACTGTGGCCATGCTGGAGTACTGCCTTTAGTAGAACAAATCCACCCCAGGACTTATTCGTTGTAAGTTTAGTACTCATCCACTTTTACCGAAACACCAAGTTACGGGGACGTAAACGCACCAACATCGGTTCTCAATCGATGGTGGGGTGACAAACACAAACATACACACACACACATGCACACACACACACATACGCACACATACGTAGATATATACACATATATATATATATATATACGACGGATATCTTTCAGTTTTCGTCTACCAAATCCACTCACAAGGCTTTGGTCGGCCTGAGGCTATAGTAGAAGATACTTGCCCAATGTGCCACACAGTAGGACTGGACCTGTGTCATGTGGTTAGCAAGCAAGCTGTGTTTTATCTGTGTTTTAATTATCATTGTTTTTTCTCTCTTCTAGCTTCAGTCTTTAGTCATGTGGTGTAGTGGTGGGTATTATTGTTCCATTAGTGTTTTAAACCGAGGCTCAGTCAGTCTACTGCTATGGGTGTAGCCTCTGTGGTGTTACACACACACACACACGCGTACATACACACACACACACACATATAGATAGACAGACAGACAGACAGATAGATAGATAGATAGATAGAAGGCGCATGGCTAAGTAGTTCAGGTGTTG
>NC_068991.1:26057647-26065506 GCF_001194135.2 Octopus bimaculoides
CACACAGGGCTCAACGAAGATGGGACAAATACAATGTAGAGCTTTTCTTTTTGGGAGGGGGAAGGAAAAAAGGGGGGGTCGATCAAAAGGGATCGTAGGAAGGAAAAAGGGGGGAGTTCGATCAAAAGGGATCGGATAGATAGATAGATAGATAGATAGATAGATAGATAGATCAGGCTACAATTTAGAACGATCTGCGAAAGTTTCATTTCGAATTACATGAAATATTTGGAAATGTTCAACATAATCAACGATATCGGACTGGAGGTTATATTATAAATATACCAATCAAAACAGCGTTTTAAATCTAAGAACGATGTACATATGTCGTAGGAAATCCCAGGAAGATACAACACTTGTCTATAAGAATTTTAACGAACATAAATTGCCCTAATTGTTATATAGCAATAAATTATAAATTCAGTTGAGGTTTTAATTGGGATAATGTTCCATTTAAAGACGATTGATGAAATATAATTGTTTCTACTATCCAGGAAACAAGTTTAATAGCGATAGCAAGTGTTCAGTAACGGTTACATAGACGATTGCATAATCGTGCTGAAACACCAGCCATTCAGAAGACAGTAGCAATATAATCCACTGTTATTTACTGATTGCATTTGGTATGCATTTATAAATGCATAAATTGATAAATACATTATACAGGCTTCAATTATTCTAAAATTGAATAAAATAAATAAAACAGTGATGAATACAATCATAGTTGTACACGAAGTAGAAAGTGAATAATAAAAATAATAATAACTGTTTCAATTTTTGTTACAAGGGTCGGGGGTATTAAGGTGAAACATCGACTCCAATACTCAACTAGTACTTATTTTATCGAGTACAGAATGACAAAAGTCAAAGTCGACCCCGATTCGCCGACTTAAATATAACAACAACAATGATAATAATAATGGTTTCAAATTTTGCCAGCAATTTTGGGGGAGGGGTTGAGTCGATTACATCGACACCAGTGTTCAACTGGTACTTCTTTTATCGAACCCGACAGGATGAAAGGTAAAATCGACCTCCGCGGAATTTGAACTCAGAACGTACCAACGGGGGAATACCGCAAAGCATTTCATCCAGCGCGCTAACAATTCTGCCAGTTCATGGCCTTAATAATAATAATAATAATGATAATAATAATAATAATAATAATGATAATACTACTACTACTACTACTACTACTACTACTACTACTACTACTACTACTACTACTACTACTACTACTACTACTAATAATAATAATAACTAGCTGGACCCGTGAAAAATTCACGAAAAATATTAAAAAATTTAAGCATCTCTAAATTGTGTACTGGTGCCTTGAGAAATGTTTCTATATTGTGACAGTTAAAGACGGCGAGCTAGCAGAATCGTTTGCACGGTGGGCGAAATGCTTTGCCTTATTTTGTCTGTCTCTACGTTCTGAGTTCAAATTCTACCGAGGTGGACTTTGCCTTTCATCGTTTCGGGGTCAATAAATTACGTACCAGTTGCGTACTGGGGTCCATCTAATCACCTGGCCACCTCCCCACCAAAATTTCAGAACTTGTCCCTATAGTAGAAAAGTATATTGTGACATTTACTGAATATAGAAGAAGTGTAAAACCGATAACTATTAATCCAACCAAAAATCTCAGTTCTGAAATCCTAAACAGAATTACTATTTAGCCTTAAAATACATCGTACATATTCAGAGAAGCCTCTTGGTTTAATTGACTAATTCCCTGTAAGACTGGTGCTTGTCCTATCAGTCTCTTCTGCTGAACAGCTAAGGTACATCATACGTATGTATATATATATATATATATATATATATATAGGTGTGAGTGTGTGTCGGCTGTCTAGCAATGGTAATGGGAGACTATATATACATATATATATATATAATTTATTAATGAGGGTAGAAATTGATATTAATCAATTAAAACCAGTGGTCTAGCATATTAAAAAAATCCGAAGATTAAAATTATATTACATACAAAAATAAGAGGAATTACCAGTAAATGTGGACGCCTATATGCTAGAAATAGATGCCAAATCATCTAACCACGAAAAAAATATGTTCTCAGTAAAAAATTTAGCGACACAACAGACTGTAAAAGGGCAAGACAAACGAAAAAATACTAAATTAAAAACGATTAACCTACGTACCATGGTTTCACCTGTTAAAATTTACATAAGTAAATATCTGCAGGATCGTCAGCGTAGTCTGTCGATTTGAAATATAATTCCCAGAACAAGACACGAGACGTCCACCCGAAACGGAGCACGTGTAGAGTTCTACATGTTACATTCAGTGTATCCTTTCAAATATCTTCAATGTGGCGCGCTAAGTCCGGAAATAGTTCTGCAGTTAATACATTTTTGCAGCTAATTTACCGGTTTGAGAACATCATTATTTAAAATTTATTAATGAGGGTAGAAATTGATATTAATCAATTAAAACCAGTGGTCTAGCATATTAAAAAAATCCGAAGATTAAAATTATATTACATACAAAAATAAGTCTGTTGTGTCGCTAAATCTTTTACTGAGAACATTTTTTTCGTGGTTAGATGATTCGGTATCTATTTCTAGGATATAGGAGTCCACATTTGCTGGTCATTCCTCTTATTTTTGTATGTAATATACATATATATATATATATATATATAATAACAAGATGAATATATGTGGAATTCCAGAAGCTCTTACTACTTTGTAGAAGGGCTCTCATATATTTTGAAACATGTATAGGAATTAAAGGAACTTTTATTTATATGCGTTTTGCTCCATTTATTGTTATTATTCATACCTTCTCAAAATGTATCACTTTAACTTGGTATCTCTACCTATAAAACGGCTGTGATATCTTGTCTTTTTAGTGTAATTTTGCTACCTCTGGTAACTATTAACATATTTACATTGTGGAAGGTTTTTTTTAAAACTGAGATAATATTAATATATGCATAAACTTATATATATAATTCTTACCACTCCTTAGGATATTGCCCTTCCATTTCCTTTTTATTTTATTTCTTTCTCTCATGCTTGATTTACCCCTAACTTGCTGTCCACCACTACTTAACCTGCCTCCTCTAAATTTGAAATTACTACTATCCCTCCAATTAGATTATAAATTCTTGTTTGATTCACTTGTCTGTGAAACAGCAGCATAGTGGAGATGTGTTTTCTTCTCTTACTCTTATTTTTTGCAAGCATCTTCAAAATGACTTTCTAAAATGAAATTCCTTTATACAGCTGAGGAGTACGTTTTCATTGTATTTTCTGTAGTGTTCTCACTACATGAATAAATGGAACTTGTACGAAACGTACGTACTGCTATAACCTATTGAATTTTTGTTGCTTAACTTCAAATTTTATTCACCAAATCTCTTGATTTTGTTTTTGGTTTTTATCCTACCAAATTCTGGTGCCTCAAACATTTTAAGTACCACATTTAATCTTTTAATTAAATCTATATTATTATTATTCTAAACTTATATATATATATATATAATCAAATTAAAACATAGGGTAAAAATCAGATATTAATTAATATCGATTTATTACCAGGAAGCTAGCACATTGAAAGAATCCGAGAGATTCAGAAAAAAATATATATACATATGTGTGTGTGTGGGTATGTATAAATTGATAGTTAGATAAATAGATTGATAGATAGATTCATACATGCATACATACATACATACAAACCTACATACATACATACATACAAACCTACATACATACATACACACATACATACATACATACATACATACATACTAACCTACATACATACATACATACATACATACATACGTAAAATAGATGAATGGAGTTATCTAGGAGACATTGAGAACTGAATTATAGGTACTTTTAGAAATAATTTATCAGATTTGTTCTAAATTATTCCCCAAACATTTTACCGAACCCTTACAATTGAATCAGAGTTGAAAATTGGTTTGCTATGTAGTCATAAGATAACTGTTGAATTAAAGCCTATATGATGCTCACTGGCACCGTTTGATGTTATTGCGCAGCATAGTGTATTTTTTGTATATTGTATCTGTGATAAAATTTGTATCTCTGACAAACTGGAATAATAGAAATATTGATTACTTTTGTTCGAGGGTGTCAAATATGTAAGCCTCCCTTCACATAGAATTATTCGAAAGGGCTAAAGAACGCCGCCTACACAGAGAATGCTTGTTGATTTGGAAGTAAAACCCATTGTCTTGTGCAAACATTCAATCTTCAAAACCGTTTTTCTAAGAAATGTAAGATGACTAGTATATATTTATTCATTCATAGAATACCATTTCTATAATTCTTAAATAATGGACTTACTATTCAGGATTTGAGTGAAAAGAAATTTATTTCTGAGTAATAATAACATATCTACTATATAGTAGTAGGTCTTGATAGAAATAAGAAACAAATCTTTCTAAGAGATTCTGCCCTCTTGAAAGACATGTGACAAATTAGGTAATGTAATTAATGGTATAAATACAAATTGCACTCACGACCGTGATGTACAACTTTCACATGGTATGACCTCAGGTTAAGCACGAACAAATGCATATCTTAGACGTGGTTTATTAAACTATATTTGGGTTTGCTTTTGGTACCACTAAACAAACTATGTCATCAAATCTCAATTGGCCAGTTACTAATATGTGCGGCGAATATACTGACAAATTTACAATGGATAGATTGTGATATTTATCAAATGAAAGTATATCGATTTGCTTTGTCGATACAGTGTTATCAGCATGATGTTATGATCCGCATGTTTGAGTATTTACATTAATACTGGCTGTATCTAAAATAGAAACCAAACTTCATGTATGAAATACAAAATATAAAACTGAACAGAGAGGTTGAACGCTCAAGCAACTGTTTATTTCAGTCAACAACTCCACTACGAACACTGTTCTTCTGTCTAAATAAGTACTAAACATATTTGTCTAAATTACAAGAAATCATGATGCGCAGCAAATGGTTCGATGGAAAGAGGTGGCTATTAATGTAACATATCATAAATGGGAGGTTAGAGTAAAGATTAAAAATATCAAAACACGAGCATTATTATTATTATTATTATTATTATTATTATTATTATTATTATTATTGTTGTTGTTGTTGTTGTTGTTGTTGTTATTAGTAATAGTATTATTATTTAGATGTTAATATATAAAATATGTAGGTTTTAACCAGGTCTAGTGACCCGTTCATTTGCAAATGTTATTTAAGTCAATTTGATTTATATAAGAATTGACGAGGAAGCAATCAAATTATTTATTACTAATTCTATAGGAAAATGGTAGCATCGGGTTTATATGTTTATATCGACTACTAATTCCTTACATCTGTCTGCCGTTATTTAAACGTTACACGTCACGCAATTTTGACCAGCGGAACACATCTCACGAAAGTAATGGACGACTTCAAATACCAGTAATGGAAACAACGAAAACAAAAATCTGTGTTTCACATTTCAACGGCATCGTTCTATTCACTAATATTTCTATTTTGAAACAAGTGATTTTATTACACATTAATTACTTTTTTATGTGCGCTTTCATAAAAGTTTAGTTCCACAAGAGAGTCTGTATGAAAATAAAGACTATACAGTCAATAGCCTTTCAAATATCATTCTGTGTTCTTTTCTTTTCCTTTCCATTTCCTAATCTCTCTATAATATCATTTCCCACAATAATAAAAAAAAGTCACATAAATGTTTCTGATATAGAGGTATTGACACTGAAATTCCATTCGTTAGGTTATTTTTAAACCGTTAAATATCTTTTCGGACAAGAAGAGTATTAACACAAGAGGAACCAAGAGAATATACTTTTCTAACATAAATCACGCCAGATATCTTTAGCAGCGCCATGGGTACAAAATGAAATACTTTTGATTATTTTTGTGTTTGAAATTGTCCTCAGCAATGTAAAGCACATACTGCTTAGTATTTACTATTAATTCCTACTAGATTCATTCTTTTTCACTTTCGAGTACCATCAATGTACAAATTAAAACTTCGACGTGGTATTACAATTCGGGTCTCACATCTACATTTTCTATGTTTCAGTAAAATATAGTAGGTGTCATGATACATGCTAAATATTATTAGCATACAATAATAACAACAATTATTCAGAGCAGTCTTAATAGTTTTTGGCCTTTAAGAAATTAGAATATAAAATTCATTCTCATGAAACATAACAACAATGTTTACTTATATACCAGAAATATTTCCAGGTAGAGATATATAAATACACAATATACCTGCTGCATATATATTTGTATATTGCATAGACATTTCATTTACAACGGCTATATGTAAAGAAACGCATGGAATGCATGAGTAAGTCCGGTCACGATACTCATTTACTCTTTTACACGTTTCAGTCTATTCACTGAGGTCATGCTGAGGTACCATCTTTCGTCGAAGAAACTGACCCTAAGACATATTCTTTGGAAGCCCAGTAATTGTGCTATCGGACTCTTTTACTGAACCGCTAAGTTTCGGGGGCATAAACACACCAACATCGGTTGTGGACGCAGACACACACACATAAATATATAAACATATTAGGATTAGCTTTTCTAATACAAAAAAATCGTCCACAAATTGTCTTCACATAATATTAGTCTGTTACATAAGAATCCAATTACTGAAAATAATAACATTAATTTAGCTGATACTAACCATCCTCCTAGAAATATTAACAACAAGAATATTGTCTCTGAAGTCAATTCCAACAGAATTAAGTTTATGCCTAGTAATTGTAAGATTAAAAACTTTATATACTAGTGTATAATTATTTCTGGAGCCGATGTATTTTTTATATAGGTAGTTCTTCTTCTCAGTTATCTAAAAGAATTTTTCATCATTACTCTACATTTAGGGTTAGTAACAAACGCAACAGTACAGGGCTTTGGTATCTAAAAGACTATAATAAACAATTTAATTTAGATTGGTTGATTCTCTCCATTTCATCCCCATACGATAAAGGCAAAGAATACTGCCAACTCTGTAATAGTGAAATACTGCATATTCTATTTTCTAAGAATCCCATTGTAAGCACGTTTTAGAGCGTGCTTATTGATGTAAACATGGCAGAAACATACCTTTAGTTCATATAAGTGGTATCTACCATTCTATATAATTTGAACATTGATTTTCTTCTTACATTTCACTTCCACTAGATATCTTTATTTCCAAGCCTTTAAGATTTTATTTTAATTCAAATATCACTCTATATTTACCCTTTATTAGTTTTCTGCTTAATTGTTTCCTTTACCCCTTCGCTTTCTATAGACTACCTTGACGTCATATCTTCCATCGGTTCTTTTAAAAAAACTTAATAGCGTTCCGTTCATCATTATACACATCCATCACATTCTGTTAAAATGACTTATTGATGAGTTTGGTTTCTTTCTTTCCCCGGTGAGAAGATTGCATTGCTTGACACCATTTTATTCCTTTTTGAATAATAGCAATGTTGTCTTCAAAACATATGTCGGAAGTAAAATAATTTAAATAACACCTGCGTTTAACTCCATTTATTTATTTATTCATTTATATATATTATACAAAATATTTCACATAAACCCGGAGGTTCTACCTTTACAAGCAAGGTGTTACGTCCTTATTACTTGTGTGATTTTTTGCAACCCTGGTACTGTTTACTTATTTTTCTGCTTTAATTGTAAACAAGGGAAAATACACACCTCCATTTACACACACACACACACACACTCACGCATATATACATATATATATATATATATATATACACACACACACACACACACACACACACACACACACATATATATATATATATATACAC
>NC_068991.1:26066658-26068931 GCF_001194135.2 Octopus bimaculoides
TATATATATATATATATATATATATATATATATATGTATGTATGTATGCTTACATGTATACCTATGAATATATATATTTATCTATATTCAGAGGAATACATACATACATGCATATACATATATATATATATGGGGGGGGGAATTCACAAAAAAAAACAAAAGACGAAGACATGTGGTGTAGACAACAAACAGATGTATTAGTTTAATGCTCGGGAAGTGAAAAAGTCTTTAACGTTTCGAGTCTACGCTCTTCTAGACAAAGGAACAGAGAAAGAAACAAGGAGAGAAAATAATGAATGTGTAGTGGCTAGCGATCTATCATGGTGAATGATCTACGAATGCATATTATTTTGATGTTTTGAAAAGAGATTAAGAATGATTATATTATATATATATATTTATATACATCATTCAGCTACGGTACTAGTTGAATAATATTCTTGGGGACGTAATTTACTCATGTGCAGCGTCTATCAGATCTTGTCGCTAATTCAGTTCTTAACAAAATCCAAAACCGTTAACACTTTTGAAGAGGACTGCTCCCTAGCTACATTTTGGTATAAACAACCGAGATTTAGTTAACATCAAAATTTGTAGTAACGTTAAAGGAGATTAAGTAACGCCTCCAATCACGTTTAGATCTAAATAACTTTTTTTTATTTTAAAAGCAAAATATATTTATCTTAGCTTCAATGATAAAAGATAACATGAGGGATTTCATGCAACAAAAATTTGTATCAAAACAATTATGAGGTAAAATAACATGGAAAAAATATAAGTAAGGCAAAATGTTGGATTTGAATATAATTAACTTTTTTACAATTTTAGCAATAAACTCTATTTTGATTAATCTTAAATGATAGAGCTCAATTCGCAGAATTTCATGGAATCAATCTCATGCAATGAAGTTTTAAAAGAAAAAAAAGTTATGAGTGCTTTTTATTTTCTCAAATTTGAGGATGATAATATAATTCTATACTTTTTTATGAATATAGTTCTATAAGGGAACTTTCAACATATTTCATCGGCATCATTTAGGTAAGGAAAGACTTATCAACAACACCGCTAATTGACACATTTGGCATATTATTAATTAGCATAATAGCATAGCCTGGATAAAACATGGATTACATAGATTACGAGCAAGAGAAATAATATTCTTAAGATTATAAACCTGGAAAAGTACAGGACAATTTATTACACCTGGAAAGTGCAGAACAAGTTATTACATCCGATAAAGTACAGAACAAGAAAACTTTTACTTAAAATATTGCAGCTAAGGATAAGATTTTTATATTAAATTTATTTTTGATTTTAATTTACAAAGTAACATTATAATTAAAAGAGGGACCATCATTTTGTTAAAATACTGACTCACTAGAATACTTAATAAATGAGAGATAGAAATATAGCTAACGTCTTATGCAAAGTAGAATATTATATATGGTAGGCAAATTCATTATGTAAAAAATAAGCGCTGTGAAGACTCGGCAATGACTTAGGCAATAACTTAAGCAAATTGTACTGTGTATTTGTTGTTATAGGTAGATTTTCCCGTAATATATAACTAATTTCTGTATTATTCTATTTATTGTACTAAATGATTATGTACTATTATTATATATTATAACCTATTTTCAAATTCTAATTAATAATTGATAATAAAGATAGTGATTTTTTTAAAGAGCAAAAACTATTTTAATTGAATTATTTTAAATTGTTAATAGACGTAACATATAATAACTTGTAATAAATTTTTTAGTTTTAATGAAAGCTAATATTTTCTAAATCTAAATATTTTATTTGAAATTTTATCCTTAGATGCAATATTTGAGATAAAAGTTTTCTTGTTCTGTAATTTATCACATGTAATAACTAGCCCTGTACTTTTCCAGGTTTATAATCTTAAGATTTGTAATTCTCTTGCTCGGTAAATTATAAATCCAAAAATGGTGCACATTAAAAGATAGAGATGGCCAGTCTTTGCCGTTACCCTGGGTTTCACGTCCATAAAACGCTTAGCTTTACAGCGTTTCTTATTTTCTATAAAGGCGACTTACTAAAGAGGCCATTAGTCTAGAATCTGAAAAAAACGCTGTAAAGCTAAGGGCTTTATGGACGTGAAACGAAGGTAACGTAATAGACATTCCATATCTGTATATGTGTATGTCTATCTATCTATCTATCTATCTATCTGTCTATATATCTCTCTCTCTTTCTCTCTCTCTCTCTCTCTCTCTCTCTCTCTCTCTCTATATATATATATATATATA
>NC_068991.1:26069844-26071149 GCF_001194135.2 Octopus bimaculoides
TATATATATATATATATATATGGTCTGCAAATGTGTAATTTCACAAGATTAATCATGTCTCAAGTCTAGAAAATAAAAAGGTGATACAAAGCAGAATATTATGAAATGATCCAGTAATAATTATCTACTGAAATGTTAAGCATAAATTCCTATACAAACTGCTGCTATCTACCCTGTCGTGTTCGCATGCATGCAAATACAAACACACATTTACAAGTACACATACATGTATATTTCCTTGTAATTGTGTGCATGAGTGTATGGATCGGAGGTTACGTTTAAGCATAATGTACATTTTGACGGTTTTTGTCGCTTTTTTTCTTCATATTGCAGCTTGTGTTCACGCAGCTAATTTGTGTAAAGAAGTATCAGATTCGTTTGTTATACAATACTTGTGACGATTACTTTCCTAGTTATTTTGTAATTACTCTCGTTATGTCATCATTGTTAGCGAGTATAATGAGCTTTTAATTTTAAGTCTATCCTAAAAATTTCCATGCATTTAATATTACTGTATTTTCGATGTCAGACCGCAATTTGAATCCTAGTGTCGGATAAGCATATGTCCATGTAGCGCAATGGTCGTTCCTAATAATAAAATATTGTAAACAAGCCAAAATACCACACACTGCATGTACTTTACGAGAAATTGTTTCCGCTACGTCGTTATTTACGTAGAAAGTTCATATCAACCTATTATGCGTCTTTTCCCTGCATATATAACCCACGCTTGAGATGTGTCTTACGTTATTTAATGGTTGGGTTATTTTTAAGAAATAGGTTTAATTATCTAAATATACTTCTCTGAGAAAGCTGGAAGGTAAGTTAGAAAGTTATCTGCTTCTCAGCTACTTGCAATGATTGGATGGCATCAAAAACTCACAGTTGTCTATTCCTCTGGTGACCTTTTACACTAACAGACACACGTCGTTGCTAAAATTGCTTGTAGTGTGTGTGGCAATTCTTTTGACTGAAATATGAATAAGTATACAGTTATTTTCAAGAACATAAGACTGAAGTGTAGTACTCTATAGCCTAACTAGTATATGATGAATTTTATTCCACTACAGTGACACAACATATATTTATAGGGACGGAATAATATATTTTCTCCTACAAAACCATTGTAATATTTTTCAATAAATGTATGTTGAAACATAATAAATATGTTCCCCTCCGCCACAAAAAAAATTACGCGTGTAAAATACATGAGCAATTGTATAGCAGCGCGTGCTATACGCAAACAAATGCACCTATTTGAAGGCATATACTCATATATTCATATACAGACACACAGACACACAT
>NC_068991.1:26074614-26077582 GCF_001194135.2 Octopus bimaculoides
TGAACATTTGTAGAGATGAGTCACGTTTGAAATTAAAAATACAAATTCTCCGCTTTGCCTTCAAGCATTCAATTTTGGAGAGAATCACTTGATGAAGTGTAAGTGTATGTTTTTGCATTAGAGAACATTAGTGCAACACTTACAAACTAGAGAAACACGCAAAGCTCAGAACATCTCAATGCCACACATATACAGCTACTGCTTAGAATACAAAATATACTCTCTCCATTTTTCTTTCAAACAATCAATTTTTGAGAGAATTTTTTGATGAACTGTAGTTCCATTGCGTTTCGGTTTTGAGGATAGTCCCATGCACATTTGTAAAAGGAAAAAAATTTGAATTTTCCGACGCTGGATATTTCCAGATGCTTACTTAAAGGAATCTTCCGTAATTCCTCTTGTCGGATGCGTTGCTTGTGGATTCTTGCACGTTGTTTCGCCAATGTAATTTCCTTTGCAGTTTGGGAAGATAATGCAGTATGTGCGGTTTTGCGTTTTGCAGTTCATATCTGCATTTATTTTGGAAAGGTATTCGCTCTTGAATTTTATGTGGGAACCACTTTCTAAGTATTTAAAGTTGTTGTTGTCGCATGTTCCACATCTATCTCCACATTCTTTTACTAAGAATTCTGATTCATTCTCTGATTTGAATTCTGCCCTTGTGAGGTATTTTTTAAGATTATTTTGTTGGCGTCTACTATTCCGTAGGGTGTTTTTTTTATCACATTCTTCATTTTGGGGTTTGTAAGAGTATAGGTAAGTTCGATTTTATGGCCTGAAACATGTTGGTTATTCCAGGACTGTGTCCGTAGTTGGGTGATGTTCAGTTTCATCGCCTTTTTAATTCCCTCGTTAATTAATCCTAAGGGGTATTTCTGCATTATAAGTAAGCCTTTGAGTCGGATTTCACATATTTTGGGGTGAGTCACTATAGCACTGATAAGTCTTGCCATGCTGTATGGGTTGTTTCTTTTGGTATGTGATGGATGGGAAGAGTACAAATTTAGATATTGGTGTGTGTCAATTTTTTTTGTAAAATATGTCTGTTGCCACTGTGGAGTTCTGTATTATTATGCGGATATCCAGGAATGGTAATTCATTGCAACTGGATTTTGTTGTGAATTTGATGGATGGGTGAAGTGTGTTCAGTCTATTGCTAAATATACTTACATCTTCATTCGATCTGTCCCAGAAGATGAAGCAGACATTTCTACAGCAGCCTAGTTCTTCCAAAAATACATCTCGAAATTATATTTTATTATTTTTTTTGTCTCAGTCCTTCGGCCTCATTTGAACCTTTGACTGAGCCAACTACACTTCCACACAGAACACTTGTGGGTGTATCCCACAATTTAGATAGTCCCATCCATCTTATGCTGAATAATTTAAGTGAATCTTGCAACACAAATCTTTGCCTTTTTAGTTTGGCCACGAAAAGTTACATTGTATTCAAATTCACAGAACAAATATGATCTTTTCCCTGTAACACCATGTGCTACCGTTTTCGATTTAATTAAATTCGGCTTAGCGATATATTTCCACGTTTTTTCGCTTATAATAGTAATGTTACTGTCCGTGTCCAACTGCATTTTAACAGTTGTATTTCTGAGTTTCACCTTCACGAATTTTCTCATCGTTATATATCCAATTTCTTCCGACGACGTTGTATTTATTCTTTTACTTTTTTCTGGGCGTTTATAATCTTCATTCTACAGTGCGGTTTTATATGTCCTATATTTCCACAATGATAACACTCCGAATTTTTAAATGGAAAATTTTTCCGCAGCTGTATCCCACCACATGCAAAACATGGGTTTATATCCGGATGTTTATTGTGTTTTTTAGAAAACGCTTTGTCTCTATTTCGACTATTCCGCGCCAGTGTCGTGTCTTAATTTAAGTAACCATTCACATTCTTCAAACACTTTTCGAAGGGTTTCATCCTGGCTTTGCTCCAGCTTTGCAGGAAGCCTAGTTCTGACTTTTGCGTCCTTTTCGGCAGTTAGTCCTCGTGCAAAAATCAGGCATTTGAACATATCTAGGGTTAATTTATCCAGCTGTTTATTCTACTATTATATTCTACCAGTATATTCAACCAATATATGTGATAAAATCTCTTCGTTGTTGTTTACCTCAATGTTCAGACACTTCCAACGTGTGTTGAACAATCAATTTTTTTTTTGTGAGTTTGTTAACTCCTCTACGAGTTACATTTAACTCCACGTGAATTGGTTTATCCTTGTCGCCACTGTTATAAAGCGCTCTTTTGCAACTGCTGTATCAGTCTTTTTCCAACGGTTGTCGCTCCGACAGATATTGTTGTATAACGAAGTCGTCGATAGAATGTTTCTATCTAGCACTGTACGATCCCCAATCCTACAGTGTTATTATCCTCAAAAGATTGGATAATTATAACGTCCATCCTGTATCACAGTATAATTACTATATCAACACAGACACGACTGACTATCAGCACAGTCTGACACGTATTCTTCTCGATTCTGGCCGACTAATTAGTGGAGTTGATACTTCGACTGAACATTCTTTAAGGTAGTGCCACAGAAATGTCTGTTCTCTAATGAGTGAAGCAAGGAAAAGAAACAAAAAAATTATTCTGTTCATGGATAGATATATTCAGCAATGACTGAGGCCAAAAAAACGTGATAAAAGTTCAAATATATTTGAGGGTTATTTGAACAATTAGAGCAGCTTTAATTCCTCGTGAAGGAATATTCTCGCTGGAGACAAAAACATATTGTAAACTCAACATGGTCATTGGCCATTTCAACGCCGCTCTTTTTGGACTGTTACATTTCGAAGTAGTTATCTTTTCATCAGCACCAGTTGACAAACGGAGGGAAATCTACAATAGGACACAAGGTTTCACACACACACGCACACGCGCGCACACACACGCACACACACACAAACACACACACACACACACACACACACACACACACACACA
>NC_068991.1:26077796-26082992 GCF_001194135.2 Octopus bimaculoides
TATATATATATATATTATATCTAAATTGTTAACCGATAGCGCACTTCGGCTGCCAAGCCATAGTTAATGCAGTATTAATTGAACTACGAATTGAATGAGAGAAAAGGAAACTTGATACCAGTTAAAACATGTCTGAGAGATATTTGAACCCACAACACGGCTTTTCATTAGGATTATCATGGCGAAGTACCCTCGCTTGGAACGCAATGTGTAAAAGTACCATGGTCAGTTTAGTGTAACTTTCCTTGTGGGAGAGAAAGCTTTATTCCATCACAACGTACAATGAGAAACAGTTTTATAGTTTCCAATAGGTCTCAAATATATTTGTAACAATATTGACTTACTTATTTATAGTTATAAGTGTGTGCATATGTGTAAGTACATGTTTGAGAGGAGGTTTGTGTATGCATGTATATCCGGTGCGTTTTAATACAGTTTCCAGTTAATAAATTTTATCTATATATATTTTTTAGTTCTATTGTGACTGTAGGACAGATATACTTACCATATGGACTGGATAGCACGATTGAACACGAAACCTTGTGTTCATGAAGTACATCTTTTTAACTTCATGAATACAATTTCATCCAAAATTTTAATAAGTTATCATCAAGTAATTATCGAAATCACAGGGGTGCTATGTATGTGCGTAAATAGTAGATAATAACAATTAAATATGTAGCGTGTACAGAAAAATGAAATATAAATTTGTAAAGTTTGATGAAAACTTCATATCGAAAAGAGGAAATGCATGAAACATTAGAGATATAATTAACAGTAAACATTTGTATTCTCAATTATACTAGTTTGTTTTTGATGACATAGAGTTAATACACATTAGATTACTATGGGAAATTAAATTAATTAAAACACTTAATAATTAATAATATCTAATACTTAATTAAAATATCTAATACTATTTCTTTTTGTTTAGCATGAAAACACTGAATGCAATTTGCAAGTAAATTGTTTAGCCATTCTACCGTAACGTGTCAAATATTGCAAATGTTATAAAATATGCCTATGCGTGCGTGTGAGTATTATAAAAATATGTTATAATTAGCAAAGATTTACTAGAACTCATTGAGATTCATGTATCTCATCTTTTCAAAGAACAGCTTTACGTGAGCTTTTAAAATTGCAGTGGACTATAATGAATGACTTCATTTCGTGTTTATCTTTCAATTAATTGCAGATGATGTGTAGAATAAATTACTAATAAAATATACGATCCAATTAGCCAATAAGATTTAAATTATAATATTTTAATTCTTGAGTTTCAGAAACGACAACGTGAATGGTATAAATAGTTTGATAGCATTTGGTTACGATGTCTCTTACATTTTGAAATGTTATACTTCTGAAATCGACTTTTACTTTCCTTACTTCTCTTTTGAGTTTATAGATTAAATGCCAGGATTATTATACGTAGGTTAACTGAATCAATAATATTATCAGCTATACAAATTTATATACTTGTGTCAATTTAATATATCTGTTTGTATGTATAACTTGGATATTAATTTTGTTGTGAAAATATATTTCCTCATTTCCGTAGAACACTGTAAAATTTAGTTTTAAACCTTGAAGAAAAAATATTAAATACGTATTGATTGGTATTACTATTGCAAAATTGAGAAATATGAATTTCATCGGTAACTGTATCTATTTAATTATATGTAATTTGCACACACTTAATGTGCCAACCAATATCCTCGCTTTATCCGAATTTAAGTAAACGGTACAGTGTATTCCACACGTAGATAATTTATTTTTAAAGTAATTAGAAAAAATCCAGCTTCAAATAATTGAAATCTAAGGGTGGTATGCATTATGGAAAAGTAATTTTAAGAAAAGCACTGAACAGAACGGTAGGTGATCATTGACACAACTGAAATAAATACTGTAAGATCTATAGGAAGTCTCTCCTTTGTTTTCTATGAAAATAATATACTGTGTTTATATGTATATCCAACACATAATTAATGTTCTTTATGTACTGCTTCAGGTGAAAATATCATACTTTTTTATGATAGCCCCATAATGGCTTTGTATATGGAAATCGATTAGCGGTCTGTTACGCGTATGGTTTAGTTATTATACAAAAAAATTGATTGTCTGTCATGAAATATATCTCTATATGACTATATATGCAGGGTAAAAAATATATTTACGGAAATTCTTTCCGTTTTTAATTTATTTTCATTGTAGAAATCTCCCTGTCTTTGTCTTTTAAAATGATGCTTCAGAGTGATACCTTCTTTCGCAACAAATACAACGATGTCTACATAATTTAAGCAGATATGCGATAAGAAATCTGAAATAAAATTCAACTAAAATCTGAAAGTGATTTACCTTCACGACAGCTTATTGAATGGAGTTATTTTGCCAAGTTCAGCCTAAATGAAATCTACCGAATCTTTATTGAAATCAGGACAAGCGTAAATTGGATGTAGAAGTTGTTTTAATGCATTTACACGTCTCTTCTTTTTCAGTCATTTAAACTTGTCTCCACTAGGTCAAAATTATAAATGTTTGACAAAGGTTATAAAATGAAGTTTCTCTAGGTGATAGTATTAGAATATAACGCAGAGATCAGCGAAACAGCTGTACATAATTTTCTAAACTTCAAATACGTGCACTAACAGTGTATTTTAACAATTTGCACTGTAATCTAGTTCTATGCATGTGTAATTATACGCGAATGTGCGAGTGTATACATATGTTTGTTAGGGTTTATGTATGCGTGTGAGTGTGCTTATGTGTGTATGTTTCTGATTGTGATTGTTTGTTTGTATATGTGAACAAATAAATTGGTTTACCATAAAGTATTTACATAAAGAAAAAACAAATTCGAGATATTTCTGCATTTGCATTTTGTTTTAATTTCCTTCATTGACAGCATTAGTCTGTGCTGGTGTAATCATTTGCAATAGCAGGAAGGGACCTTCACATAATTGCTCTTACATCTAGAAATTAGAAATTGTAGTTAAATCTATCACAACACATTTAAGAAAAAAGATATTCTAATATTTGAAATACTCTTAGGAATGAAGAGCTGTGTCCACAGCTGGGATTACTCTGACTAGAGGTTTGCGTGACTAAGTATAACATGGGCTAAACAACAACAACAACAACAACACAAAATGTAATATATATATATATATATATATATATATATATATATATATATATGAAATATATGTATATGTCTGCAAAACTTTAATTAGAATAGAATTAAAGGTGAAAAGAACGAACAAAATATATTAGCTGACTATTATTTCTTTCGCTTTTATTCTCCAGGGAGCATGAGGCAATTACATCATATGCATCAATTTTCTTAATATTTATGCTTGAAAACTGCATTAAGGGAACCGATATATAATCGTTCATTTAGTAACTAGGTTGATATAAAGTGATTTATTTTTCCTGCAGATAGTGTCTATGAAGTATTTAACATGAAACTAAAGCTTATCGATAAATAATCTGGCATTGGTTATATGCCGTAATAGTCAACACGCTAAATAATGAAATTTCAGGAACGGCTAAGCAAATGAACTAAAGCGTTAGGAAATATAAACCACAGTTCCTGGAGGAAATATAATGGCGCTAATACAAAATAATGAAATGAATATAGTATTTCAAATCTAAAACTTTTGGTTAAATGAACTAAAACGGACTATGAACTTGTATATTTGCAATGAATATGTTACCTGTAACAATATTACGGTTTATTAATAACTAATGAATTATATACTGTACTGGTTACGTAGAAGATATTTTCGGTGTGACCAAGGAGCACAATCTTCACTCTTATAAATATAGTTTTTAGCACTATTAGTAGAATCAGGATTTCTTACGTCTGTACAATAAATATAATTTTGATTCTTTTCAAATGAGGCTGCGCTCAAAAGTTCATAAACTGACTAAGAAGTTAGAGCTGTTAAATTTAATTTCAACTCTTACTAATAACTTTATTTGTGTTAACTGACATGTGACTGTTCAAAGAAGACATGGAAAACGATTAGTGGTGACGTCTCTTGAAGATGGACAAAATTTGGTAACGTGATGTTATCAAGTAACCACCGGTCTTCTGTATCTGTATTAGCGTCTGCCAAATGGTCGTCTTGCAAAATGGTCGCACATTTCCCCCCTTCCATGCTATTTCCTTTTCAGAGTTCTTTTCCTTCTTAAATTTTCTTTCTTTACACAATTATCAATTT
Organism: Octopus bimaculoides; assembly: GCF_001194135.2. NCBI lineage: Eukaryota > Metazoa > Mollusca > Cephalopoda > Octopoda > Octopodidae > Octopus > Octopus bimaculoides. The sequence goes on from NC_068991.1 coordinate 26,082,020, forward strand.
TGATGATACCAAACTTCTGCACATGTTTCAGCAATAGCTTCGCGATATTTTGTACATAACACCCGAAGCTATTTTCCTCTGCTTCTATCCAATCCTGATCAAACCTCTCCTATCCTTTCTTCTCGAGAAGTATAACCTATTAGTGTCACCCTTGGGATGGAATGCTCCATACACTATCAATATTTTTGTTGTTTTCGTATCCATGATCATCAGTTCATTATTTTGAAAGTTTATGATTCAAACTGCAAACCGAAGTGATGTAATTGCCTATGTATTTACTGCTTGGATTTTATACAATTTTGAGCGCAACAGCTATTTTAGTCTTCGGAAATATTCTTTTCTCAGCTGTTCTTTCATTCCTTTCTCCATGATGGATGATCCACGAATGTGGAATCATATCGTAAGCTTTGCTGTAGTCAATCCATACCCTTCCGAAATTTGCCCTTCTCAGCTTGCGATCTTTCCATTACCATTTTCGCTATCAATAATTGGTTTTTGGTATCTCTGCATCTATTCTTACAACCTGTTTGTTCCACCAATAAGACATTATCATTAAGAAATTTGTATATTTCTTATGCATTCCCTACTGACAGTAATTTCCACATTAATGGAAGGCAAGAAATTAGCCTGCAATTGACAGCAGTATTTCCTTTCGACATATCCTTCACAGAAAACAGCGGGTATTATTATTATCATTATTATTATTAGGCACCTCGAGTGCCGCCAAGCTCTCACCGCCCTCAGTCAGGCGGGCAGTGCGATCGGTAGTAGATCCACTCTAGCTTTCTATAGAGGGTTAGTGGGAGAAAAGTGCGACGACGTTCTCGGGGAAACTCTAGGCGTCGAGGATAATCAGCTAAGCAGTCTGTTCAGGAGAACTTTCGGGCCGGGGCCCATGGATAATTTCCAAAGGTCCCTCGCCTGGCAGTGCTACCGAGGTGCGCTACCTGTTCGAGATAAACTCTACCGACAT
>NC_068991.1:26083760-26085852 GCF_001194135.2 Octopus bimaculoides
TTCCTACCTTTTCGGACAAAACCTTTTGTAACCTTCGTCCTGTCTTTGTCCTTATATGTCTTTAATTGATATTAGCCCTTGTGGCCAATAAAACGAATTAATTATTATTATTATTATTATTATTATTATTATTATTATTATTATTATTATTATTATTATTGTTGTTGTTGTTGTTGTTGTTGTTGTTATTATTATTATTATTATTATTATCATTATATGTTTGACTTTTACTTTGTATTTGTACAAGTTGTCCCCAAGTCTCATCCAGAGACCTGATTTTTAAAGTAGTATTGTTCTAGAGAATGTTTAAGGAAGCATAAAAAAATTATGAGTTTGTTTTAAAATTTGAGATTACATAGACAGTATTTTACGTAGGAGCAGTATTTTACGATTGTGACAGTCATATTAATGAGGAGACATGATTTTCGGATGAAGTCATTTAATATACTGTCTGGTCTATTCGCATTTATCTTTTTGTCAGTTTGAATGATGAAGTTCCAGAGGAGTGAGATATGATTATTTTCATGCACCGGAGGTGGTTTGTGTTCCCACCAGTCTTTATCATGGAGCAGGTCCATGTTATTGCAAATCACCCTGTGAATATATTGCGCTGCGTTATCATGCCTGTTGAGATACACTGTAGGCGCAAAAAGACTGCACATGGAGAGAACATGATCAATGGTTTCATTTTGTTCTTGACGTATGCGACATGTTGGGCTACTGCCGTTCCTTAATATGTTGGCCCGGTAGTTTCTTGTAGGTAGGCATTGATCTTGGGCTGCAATGATAAACCCTTCTGTTTCTGATTCTAAGCCAGAAGACACTAACCATTGATGTATAAGGGCTTTGTCAACATCGGCACTATTAACTCTCCTTGGGTATTTGTCATTGAGAGGAATTTTTTGCAATTTATCAGTAAGAATATCTAAGGCAGCAGTTTTTGCACGGATTTTCATACACCTAGCTTTTTCTGTGCTTATATTTCTAGTACGTCTAATTCTGGAATTTGTTGTATTTGGAATTCACTTCGATATTTCGTTGCCTGTTTTGTTACAAAGTTTGATGATTTCTTGTTTTCCTGCTTTGAGACAAGTTTTTAACATCCAGTCATAAGAGTTTTCCGGATAGTTGTCTAGGCCAACAGTGGCAATCTTCATTGTTAATTCCATTTGTAAAAGTCCACGGCCACCCTCTTTTCTTGGAAATCGTTTTATATCTGCCTTAGGGAGGTGCGTTCTATGCATCGTCAACAATTTTAGTATTTTTCTATCAAGATTACATATTTCAGTAATTGACCAATTAAGGATATTGAAACTAAGTCATGACTGATATGACTAAAGTATTGATCGCTTCAATGCTGTTTCTTACGTTCAGCTCTGTCTTGAGTATTTCCCTTACCCCGCGATAACAGTCTCTTCTGATCCTTACCCTCATCGCGGAATGTTTGATTCCGCCGCTTCAAATACCCCCAGGTATTTGTAGATCTCCGCTGGTTCTAATTCCTTTATGACACTCTACCCGTCAAGATCAACATTGGATGTTTCTCTCATTTTTCCTTTGATAAAAGTAGCCTTTGCACATTTATTGAGGCCAAATTGCATCCTGATGCCATCACTAACTGTTTAACAACGGCAAGTAAGTCCTGTAGTTGTTGGTCATTTTTTTCAAAGCGCTTTTAACCATCCATATAAATGAGTTGATTTATAACCGTAGTGTACATCATTGAGTAATTTCGAGAGAGGTATTAAGGGTAGAAAAAAGAGAAGTGTTGATAGAGAGTTACCCTGGGAAATTTCACGGGAAATTCTTTAGCATTAAGAGATTCATTATCTAAGGTAACACCCCTTAGTTTTCGGGCACCATCCGGAGTATTTCGGCGATTCTAAGCAGTGCTGTTTTCTGCAAGTGCTCCACCCTTATTGCAGCCCCTATTTGTTCCATGTACCATTCTTCTTCTTCTTCTTCTTCTTCTTCTTCTTCTTCTTCTTCTTCTTCTTCTTCTTCTTCTTCTTCTTCTTATTATTATTATTATTATTATTATTATTATTATTATTATTATTATTATTATTATTATTATTATTTTTTGTATGTG
>NC_068991.1:26086203-26091662 GCF_001194135.2 Octopus bimaculoides
GCCTCTCCCAAGGTTTAATTGTATTATTATTATTATTATTATTATTATTATTATTATTTTATTGTTATTTACACTTTAAATGAATTATTAAATAACGTAGAATTTTATTATTTGTATGATTGCAATTAGCACATGTTAGAAATAGAAAAAAACAATTTCGTTTATTATCAATTACTATAAGACAACAATATTCCGATAAATGTAGGGGTGAAAAACATTTTTAAATCATGATATAAATTTTCACTTGAGCTGAATTTTTAAAATATCATTTCAATTTTCATATCATTTAAATAACATAAAATATTTCATTTTCAGTTAGTTTCAAAAGCTTATGTATTTTCATTAATGATTTACCTACAATTATTTGCTCATAAATCACTACTTTATCATGATTGATGTTTATTAATACTGATTAGGAAATTGCAACGTCAATCTCATACATTTATGATATCATTAATTGATATGAAACTGTCAATTCCAATGTAATAATTTAGAACATTTCAACAGAAGCCATAATGATTATAATAAGTACAATTATTGTTATTTTTTTGTATTCTTGAAGATTTTGCAGTTCTTTTACCTCAGAAAAAGTCTCACTTTATTTTTAAAAATCAATTCTAAACTGAAAATTCGCATAACAATTTTCATGTACAGATTAAAATTCGGAAGTCCGTTTTTAATTCTTCATTGTACTATACAAAAGTAAGTGCTTACACCATTAAAATATATACGTACATGACTACATTTGTAAGAGACAAATACCATATTTTAGTTAAGTCCTAATTTGTGTTTCATGTAGCAAAAGATGACCAAAATTTGTAGTAGATGCACTAATACCCTAAAAAAGTACTAAACTTGGGATTTATATATTGTAATTATATGGGAGATATCAATACTAACTGCATACGATTGAGCTGTAAATGTAGACGCAACACTTTAAAAACCAAATCAATATTAATATATCAACATGAAGGAAGTGAGTATGAGTGTTTTCAATGATTAATCATAGAGCGGTTTGAAATTTAGGCACAAGGCCGGCAATTTCAAGTAAGGGGGTTAAGTAGATCACATCGATCCTCACCTTAGTGCTCAACTGGTACTTATTTTATCGACCTCGAAAGGATGTAAGGTAAGGTCAACCTCAGCAGTATTTAAACTCATAACGTAACTACCGCTAGGCATTTTAACCGGCGTACTAACACTTCTGCCAGCTCACCACCCTATGTTCAGTCATAATACTTTGAATCACTTTTCACTTTCTTCATATGCGGTGGAGTTCTAGATAAATATTGTTCACTTGCAAATTTGACAGGGAGTTTTAGAGTGTCCTTTTCATCGTCTCATTAATAAAATCACTCTCTGATTATCTATTTTCAAAGACGGAGAACCCCCAGATTCGTTAGCACGCTGGACAAAATATTTAACGGTTTTTCATGTCTTTCTAGGTTCTGAGTTCAGATTGCGCCGCGATCGACATTGGTTTTAACCTTTCGGGGTCAAAGTAATAAGTTAATTTGATTACATCAACTCCGGTAAAGCAGTAGGATTGATGTAAACGACTAGACCCCTCCCCACAAATGCCAGGCCCAATGTAGAAAGGATTCGTACGTATTTTTATGAGTTTAACCTCAGCAATTTGCTCATTACTGCTGATGTTAATCGAATATTCATAGAGATTGTTTACGTTATCGTTAACATTAGAAGTTCTTAATGGTTTTGCAAGTATGTGATCATGAAATCCAAAATTCTTATGTAACATCACATCCTCAACTGTTAAATTGTTCTCATCCATCAGATCGTTTCTAATGTTTCGTTTATTGTATTTTGTAAAACATGATGGAAAAAAAAATTCTTGATTCATGACTTTTACTTCGACACATGTGCTTCTTTGGATAATGTTAGCTGTCTAGCAAGTGTCACGTCTGAGTAAAAGCATTTTCCACATAGAATTTGACCAATCTATATAATCTGTTTCAGAAGCCAATCAATTATATGCAGTTCATTATTTCATGCAAATGCGATTGCTCCAATGAGTGTAAGGGGCATCATAAATATGCTGCATTTCTTAAGGTGGTATTATATTTAATGAAATTGAATTTTCTAGTATTTAAACGGGAATTTTAAAATCCCTCTCACCGCGTTGCTCATCCACTTTTAAGAAAGTCAGCATGCTTAAACTGTCAAACGACAGCACTCCTAGTTGTCGGAAGTAGCACTGTATTATCCCTTCTACATGGTATAAATGAGTGATAAATGTACGTGCTTCCAGAACAACTAGATTTACCTAAAAGGAAAACTCGTTGTTAGCGTTATGAATTACTCTCTCAAAAATAGTTATCTGCCTTTGATTAGCACTATTTATTTTATCTTTAGCTTCTGTTTCTTCATACAACATATTTGTGTGATGATCATGATATATTATAGAACCTGAATCATGTAGGCTTAACATTGTAGAATTATTTGTATCTCTGGGTTTTCTACTCAGTGATATGCAAACGGGCACTGCTCATATAACTTTGGTGCTGTTTAGGCATATGCGGGTAGGTTTAACATTGCATTCTGAAACTATCAAATACTTGCCTAGTTGCATCAGTTATCTGTACAACCATGGGTGCAAAGAAAAGAGCTGACTTACACGGTATAATGATGTCTTTCAAGTTTTGATAATGTTTTCCATCTTCGATCCTCATTAACGCACTGAATATTCATAGAAATACTGCCGACAGCAGTCATTAAATTGCCTAGTAGTGAGGCCCACTGCTAAAACGTTTAATGAATCTAGAGAATGGGAAAATTATAAGTGAGATATTTGCAGCAAGAAGAACAAACGTTATCGAAAGTGGTAATCGAAGAAAAGATAAAGACAGGCAGGAGACAGAAGAGAGATAAACTGATCTTGTTAATTTAATGCATTTACTATCAAATATGAAGACCCATATCTCTTGCATTGGCTATCATAAAATGAGTCCAATATTATCTTGCGGTGTGGACGACAACATCCAGCTCTACATCATTTGAAATATAATATGAGCAACTTTAACTTAAAAGGGGAAAAATATTTTTGTATAAGTGTCTATATACAGGATAAAAAAAGAAAGTGGTTGAAAGACAAATAATTGCTGTCCTGTTTGTCTTCTTTTTCTCTTTTTTATAGTAGTCTTTGCTACTTTTCTTACTCAGTTGCTTCTATTTAGTTTTTTTTTATGGAACAATTACTGGCGGAACTTTTGACATTTATTTGTTTCATTCAGTATTGCGTCCATGTCTTGTGAAGCGAATGTGCTTCCTTAATATATGTTATAGAAAGTCGTAAACAAAAAGATCTTCATTGCTAATGATACTTTAATACGTAGCAAGAGAAATAGAAAAACAAATTTCAAAAATAAATTAGCATAACATATTTACTTGTACACTCGTAATTTTCCTTGTCCAGGGTGGTTGATTCAGTCAACAATTATTGGAAACAAATATATAACCAATATGACAACAATATTTATGTTGTGTGCACTTTCTGTCACTCGATACTTAAAAATAATTTTCTCTCACACTGTCCCATCCTCACTCATTTCTTTTTTTTTTTAATCACTTACTACTTCTACTCTATTTCCAAATGTCGTCTCTGAAAGAATTGTCGTTTGACAGTTTAAGCATTTAAAAATTTATATCTCTAACGATGAAGAAAATTGTTGATAGCCCTAATTTACTTTAGTTATATATATATATATAACAAGCATTAATTTCAAGAACGCTGACTCTGTGCTTGTATTCAAAAGTTTCATAAAAATTGCTAATTTCAACTTGCTTCTTCCTTGAACCTATGTTTTAATTATTTCTTCCAAACTCTCTCTCTTTTCATTATTCTTCCACCGACAAATATTGACAATTATATAGTTAGATTATTATTTAGATCTGACGAGTTCAGACATGTTTTCACATCGAAGTGTGAGGGTGAATTTAAAGTACTTTAAACAGCATGAAGCTTTTAGAATTATCTTCATACAGGAAGTATATAAACGTTGGAAACTTATCCTTAAATAATTCCGAAGAAACAAGATGTTGTTAAGCAAGTTTTAGTTTTCTTATCTTTTTAAATTAGAAAAAAATGTACGGTGGGTACGTAGTACCGCCTCTAAGAATCAGAGCGCTGTATATTTTTGTAGATTAAAAAGAAATTGTAGTGGGACCATTCAAGATTCAGTAACCATATTACTTTAACACACACACACACACACACACACACACACACACACATACACGCACACGCACGCATACACACACAAATATATATGCATATATAAACATACTCAGACACACATATGTAGGTATTTGTGCTTGTAAGTATACATGTATATATGTATGTTAGTGTATATGTTTGCATTACTTATTTATAAATGTGCGGGAAAAAGTGCCTAAGTTAAAACAAGACACACATGAAAAGAACGAAATATGCGAGGACATAGAAAGAATTCATATTAACTTCTCTCTTGAAGTTGTAAATCAAAGTGGCGAACGGTAATAATGACCAAGATTAATTGGATGCCATGTTACGACGAGACGCCTAAGAATTTCCATCTTCAACATGAACGTAAGTTTTATAACACGACACAGAAGTCATAGCTAAGACTGCAGTCTCACTATTCTTTTTCCATTTTTCTTAACAAACAAGGAATATGTCCTTCATATCTTTAAGGTACACAGTAGTAATCGGAAATGAGTCCACTTACCAACTAGATGAAAGAGACATGTGTGTGACATATCTCGTTTTCTGGATTAAAGTCTAGAGTTAAATTTGAGTTTCAGAGAAGTTTCTCTAGTAATCATCACCAAAAGCTGATGACACTAACATATCAATAGACACTTACATATATAAACAGATTCAAATATAAAATCAAACCCTACTTTCATTGACTACTTCTAGTAATGTTTCTACAAGTATTCTTGTCATCTTGGAAGAATTTAGTGCATTCAAACATCGTTTTTGCATTCGATTCAAAACATTTTCATAGAGAGATAAATAATTATAGATATCTACGATCTACTTCACTTAGATAATGCATATTTTTAATTTTTTCAAATACAAAAGGCCTTTTTTTTCGTTACATTTTAGTTATTTTACAATATGTTTAAGAATGAAATATGTATAACAAAGTCTGTTCAGTTAAGGGAATATGCGTTGTCATGCTGTTTCATACGAGAAAGCTAGGATGTAACAGCATTTGAATTAGTCCCACATTCTTTAAAATAGACTGCGTGAAATAATACAATACGATCTATTATACATATTCGATATAGATATTAATAAATATTTAAATGCTTTAGGTTAATTGTTAATAAAAGTATCACTTTTTGAATGATTAAATTCAGCTTGAGCGTTCAAACCGGGTTTTTCTTTTTAAAAATTTACATACAGTGAACCGGCCCAGTTAATTACAGAGAGCACCACCTATATATATATATAT
>NC_068991.1:26092285-26096278 GCF_001194135.2 Octopus bimaculoides
TATATATATGAAACTGATAATAATGATGATGATGTGTGTGTGTGTGTGTGTGTGTGTGTGTGTGTAAACCCACAGAACTTCTGAAGTACTCTAATTTTCTCCAAACTAGGAACATATATTGCTTACGTTCCATATTACTTACGTTAGACTCTTAAAACGTTTCACATAATGGGTAATGTGGCCCCTGAGTAGCAGAAACCCCCTTTCTGGGGCACGTACGACTGTCGCATTGGCCAACGCATTGCTTCCTTTCAAACTGGAAAAATCAGCTACTGAAATGATATAAATAAGTTCTATTAAATGCATGAACCGATGTACACTTCAGACTGCGTTGTCTATATGGTAGCAATAATAGCCTGTTTCCGTTGTACCATAGGCAGCAATATGTTTATTATGAAATATAGTTTAGAATATGTTTAATCCTGAGCAACTATTCAACTATTTTCTTTTAGCTTCAGTATCAAATTCTTCCTTCTAAGCATAGACGAAACCCATACAAATACTCTTCAGCTATTGATTACAAATCGAAATATCGCATGTACATCAACCTTCTAATTTATGGTGTCAAATACCCAAATACATTAGTTAAAGACTGTGACCTTAATGTGACCATGCGCGCACTGGCGCTGCATGCAGAATTACTTTCATTTGGGAGCTGAGTTATCCTTACGATGGTCACACGCAGTTTATGTGAAGGAGAGCATGGTTGAGCCACGACTACTGATTCCCAAAGTCACGCAACCCAACCACATTTGTTAGTGACAGTGTACTTAATGTGACCTTGCGTGACCCCGACGCTGCATGCAGAATTGTTCTCGTTTGTGTTGTAACGTAGTTTCTTCTCGCCGATTATTGTAGTATCGTTACTATTTATGACGCTATTTTTAACACTATAATCGTGTAGTAACAAAATATATATAACGAAGCAAGGTAACAACAACGTAACGATCTAACAAACACTCCACCAACAATACATGAACCAACAAACGATTTTCCCACAAACTACCAAACGTCATCTTACGACTTCCTGCGATTAATGTCTACTTTCTCTCACTCAGACCGCGCTATTTCTAGTCATTCGGTCAAGTCTATTCTCGCAGGGTGTGTCGTAACTCTCGCCCCAATATCTCCCTTTTTAAGATTTCGACTTCCGTAGGAAACGAAATTTATTTTATAATTATTTTTTTCTTTCCTTCCGCACCTCGCCCTTTTTTGAAATTTTGCTTCCATATGGAGTTCAATATCTTTTCCGCTTAGGAATTATTTCTAAATGTTAAGATTGTTTCTGTTACTGCTCCTTCTACGCTCAATCTCTTTCGGTGCTGGAACATCGAACATGTAGAACACTTTCATTGCAATTTCCTTCCTTTCTTCTGTATATCATATTTAATTGATTTAGATGTCGTCTATATTCCCATCTTTGGCTTTTTTATGAAATGCATCATTTTCCAATTCTTTTAGTCACTAAAACATCCTGCCAAATCTATTTACCGTTCTTGTATACTTTGAAATGGGATTTGTCTCAGACATCAAAATATTTAGTTGAATTTTTGTATTTTCTGTATACGGTTTTTCCTTTGGTAACAAATTGCCGAAGATCGATTTAATCTTTCGAGCGAACATTAGCTCTGCAGGCGACTTGCCAGAGCTGGCATTAGGATTGGGTGTTATTCCGTACACCCTTCAGAATTTAGTTAGTGCTTTGTCATTTCCTAACTCATTACTTGTTTTTATTTAACGCTCCCTTGAACGTATCTACGAATCGTTCTGCTTGTCCATTTGACCTCGGGTAGTAGGGCGGCGTAAATATGTGCTTGATTGCATGCATTTTGCAGAATTTCTTGAAATTGCATCCTGTAAATTGTGTTCCTTTGTCTGACACTATGGTGTCCAGAACAAGGTATCGAGCAAAAAGTTCGTGCAGGATCTTTATTATTGCCTTCGAGATAGGTTGACTGCAGCTACATACTTCTGGCCACTTGGTAAAGCTATCAACAATGATCAAGTAGTACACGCTATTCATTGGTCCAGCGTAGTGTATGTGTTCCCTGGACCACGGACTATCCATCACAGGCCACGATTGGTATTTCACCGGTGTTGCCAGGCTACTAGCGCTCAATCTCTACATGATATTACCAAATTTTTCATGTCCCGGTCTATTATTGGCCAATACGAGTAACTCCTCATCAAAGCTTTCATTTTTGACATCCCCGAATGTCCACTATGTAGTGCAGTTGGTACTACCACTTTTTGTGTGTAGATTAATACAACGTCGCACTTCTCTTTTGTTTATTTTCAATGTTTCCTTCATTTTTATGATATATTTGTCAGCTGCGGATGTTTAATATATTGTACAATCACTGGCAACACCCCAATGACATTACACATAACGTTTTTGATCTCATTTCCTGATAGTAATGCAGCTATCACCGTATCTTCCAGCGCTCTCTCATTCTTCGGAATTAGCCTAGATGAACAATCCGCATGGCTAATGATCTTCAAAGGAATGTACTCCATCTTAATGACGTAATTGTACCTCAGCATTGTAATTTGTCATCTGTATGGATAGGAATTCTTTCCTTCGATCCAAGAATTGATAGTAACGCTCGGTGGTAGGCTGAAATCGAAAACGTCTACCGTGGAGAAATCTGTGAAATTTCTTGTGCAATTTTTGATGGTTTTCTTAGCGTAGGTTTCCGAATTCTTATCTACGTGTCAGTATTAATAACTGAGATGTCGCTACCGGTATCTAATAGTAATTTAATATTCACTTCGTTTACTTTTACATGTACACATTTCTTCACTATGGTGTCGATTCTACTTTCCAATACACATTTAACAGACCTCTAAGTTCGATATATAGTCTTGACCATGGACTTTTTTTTATTTCTGATAAAACTTCTCATTTTCGAGTAGGCAATTTCGCTGCCAGAGCACATCGTCTGCAGCCTTTTACTATGTATTCAACTTCCTTGTACATCTTCGCCCAATAAACATAACCGCGCATAAGCGCTTTCATCCTTACGATCCCCGGAACTCCAATATAGAATTCTTTCAACATATTCTCTTTTGGAACGATTAAGGTATCACTATTCCTTGGATATACATCAGTACATCATCGCATGTTGAATATATGTTTGCTCTTTTTCTTACAGAACCTATTGGCGTTTACTTCAGCTGACCACAGAGATTTTTACTTCATTAATAACCTTATCTTTAGACGCGTGTCGCTTCATCTCCTCCAGATATATAGGTATGTATGTATGTATGTATGTATGTATGTATGTATGTATGTATGTATAAAATTAATGATAATATACATATGTATATAATAATAATTAAAGGAGCAAGGGCGAAGTGCCGAGACCATCAAAAATCTACCAAAAGCTCAGCATTCTGACTACTTGATAATAATCATTAAAGTGATTTTTATTCTTATATTCTATTATGAATTAATAAATAAATTTTAAAAAATCATTTAATTATTTTTACTCCTGACCGGAATAGCATTTACCACTCGGCTATTCTTATAATATACACGTTGTTGTGAGTGGATTTAAAATTGACTTATCTGGGATGTATACGTGCAAATATTTATATGTAGACGTGTGAACATGCTTTGAAAGGTAAGTACAAGTATTTTTATTTATATTTTCTGTGTATTGTGTTGACTAAGGAAAAAAGTTTGTTTATGGTTTAAACCAGACAATAGAACAAATTCACAATTAACATGAGGTCTTTTTAGTAGTTTTTCACTAGCCCGTTTCCAGTCAGGTGTATATTTATCTGAAGATTTTGGTAGTTTTTTTAAGGTCTCGGCACTTCAAGCATGCTGGAGATAGGTCGTTTTCGTCCATGGTCACTTAATATAATGTATAAATTGCCTATCAATTTTTATAGTATGCTGACTACCTGATAAAAATCATTAACGTGATTTTTATCCTTATATTCTATTATGAATTAATAAATAATATATATATATATATATATATA
>NC_068991.1:26096686-26097993 GCF_001194135.2 Octopus bimaculoides
ATGTAATAGACTAATTTTCTAATTTCATGTAGAGTAGTATGAGTTTTAAAAAAAATATAAATCAAGTGTAAAAAAGCGATTCTTATCGTCGCTATATATCGTACAATAAGCATTCTTCTGAAGGGATGTTTAGTATACATTTGCAGCAAACATTTCGATAAATGTAATATAAAGAGATTCAAAGAGATCTCAATGTTAGACGTTATAACGAAATACACACCCGATTCCCTAACTAATATAATTAACAGAATGATGTTGAGCTAATGAACCTTGCACCAATTAAGTTCCTTGAAGCGTGCATGAACAGTTCGAAAGGCAACACAAATATAAATTATAGAACACATATAGTACAGGTATAATTAGTTAGAATTTAAGCGTGAAGAACTACAACCGATTTCAAATAAACCTCAAACATTGATAATGAAACGGTTGAAAGAAGCAAAAATGATAAGTAAATCTAGCGAAATAATTAATAATGGATTTAGAGCTGTATTTATTGAATATAGTTCAGTTTTTGTTTACCAAAAGATTGGAATAATTATCTAAGTAAATTGAAGTTCTTGTCTTTCGATTCATTAATATAATTCATAATTACTTTAAAATTTTATTTATAGTTTAGTTAATGCGAATGTTGAACTCTGTTCTCCTCTATCACATAAAAATCTGAGGAGATTAACGCACTTTATTCTCACTTTCTATATATGAAGACTTACGGCTGGCCGCAGAAAATACTATAGCAGACAAATGGTTCCAGATTGTTGATGTTTCGTGCAGGAATAATTGTGTGAAGTAGTTCGTGAGGGGCTTGGGCATTGAGATACGGAACAGATAACGTCAATAATAAAATATTGCCTGTTTCAGAGCGGGAAAAGAGATGGAATGAAGTTAGTTGAATGGGGCAGAAGCGATTCAAGTTATAAAAACACTTAGAGAGAATAGCCAAGAAAGCCGGAGGCTGAATTTGTAATATGCTTTTATATAGAATATTAAAAAAATGTTAATGGAATTTTCAAGCTGATGTTTCAGATACATCTGTAATAATTAATAATCTTGAGAGCAAACCAGTAAGAAAAATATATATGCTGAATGTAGCAGCTAACTCACAATCTACAAAATGTGGTCAATGTGATTAAAGCTGGCTCTCTGAATATCCTTGTCTAATATAAATCCAAACCAAAAATGTTGGACTACTGATACCTGCATACCCACTCGGTTTCATAGTCTATCTCCTTACCAATATATGTATGTATGTATGTATGTATGTATGTATGTATGTATGTATGTATATATGTATATATATATATATA
>NC_068991.1:26098230-26105733 GCF_001194135.2 Octopus bimaculoides
ATATATATATATATATATATAACAACACATGTTTTCAAATAAAGAAAAAATATGTTAGAATCTTTAAAAGATTCTTCACAAAATACGAACTAAATACAAGTGATTTCAGTCCAAAACAAAAGCAAACTTGCAATAATTCGAGAGGAATTACCTCTCTGGCGCCTTACTGACATCGCGCTCGCCGATGACATCGCGTTCCCCGGAGCGACGAAGTATGTCTTTCGCACAATAACAGAGATTGGAACGGACTCTGCGGAAGTGCAAACAAGACGAAGATCATGAGTATTGGATATATCGATGGGAAAACAATGGCGTCCCTTGATTATTGGGCAACACCAAATCGAGGAAGTTGATGAGTTTGGGAAGGCCTCGGCTGTCTTTCAAAGACTCAAAACCATCTGGCCAGGCAGAGCGATCTCCACCAAGAACACAGTGCACCTCTTCAACAGCATCGCCATACCATCGGCAATATACGCGGCGGAAACGTGGAAGACATCGGCAAAGATTGCGCGAATGCTCAATGTATTTCAGCTACGATACCTTCGGCGAATACTGCGACTATCATACCAGGACCACATAACCAACGATGAGATACACCATCGAACTGATACCCGTCCACTGAGTTGTCACTGAGTTGTCACTGAGTGCTCCTTGCGATTCGCAGGCCATATTCTCCGATTACCATCGGCGCGGCATGCGAAACTGCCATTCTGTGGAAGCCACCGCATGGTAAGAGAAAACAAGGGCGACCAAATCGACTTGGCGCCGCACCTTTGTCGATAAATCCAAAGCCATTTACATTTCATGGGATGAAGTTGAAATCGCTGCAGCCGACCGACCACGTTGGAGAAACCTTGCCGCCCAATGCACCACACCAATGAGGAGGACCTAAGACTAAAACTGTGTCCACAAAAGAAGCAGAGAAACTTAATTAATTAATATATCGCAATTTACAAATCACCTTAAATACGTCAATAATAAATGTACTGATACTTACCTACAAACTGTCATTAATATCAATTCCTCAAATTATAAGAGATTTCAGTAATATGAAACTACTTTTAATTAAGACGATTTGAATTTTGGTTTTGTAACTGGAACCAAAGTGTATTCTTCGGACTACTCTTCGAATTTTTCATTATAAGATTGTCCTAATTTTTCTTTTCTTTCGTGAATAAACCTGTGCGCTTGTTTGAAAAAGTGTTTCATTGCAGTTGACTTCAGTAATGGCTTCGAATTTAATAAAAGGAAAAAAAAAAAAGATTCCCCATGTTTCAAAGTAATTACTATCCTCAGAAGTCAATCATCCGAAAAGAGAGGTTGGAAAAAAGCAATAACGTTATAGATGCTGGAAGTTGACTTGAATGGAAAATAAAGTAGCCAAAAAGACAGAAATGTACACAACTAGCTACGCACACACGCGCACGCGTGAGCAGAAAACGAGGCCGAGAGAGAAAGAGTGATTGGCTGTGTGTGTTTGTGCCAGTGAGACAGCAAGAGCGAGAAAGAGAGTAAGGGAAAGAGAGGGAGAGAGAGGCAGAGACAGACAGAGAGAATCAAACTGATATTGCGAGAGAGGAATGAGTGAGAGAGAGAGAGAGAGAGAGAGAGAGAGAGAGAGAGAGAGAGAGAGAGAGAGAGAGAGAGAGAGAGAGAGAGAGAGAGAGAGAGAGAGAGAGAGAGAGCTTTGACATAGAAGTTTCAAAGTAATTCATATGAAAGACTACATCGAAAAACCAAACACAGAAGACCAAACAATAAAGGTGAAATGTTTTGTTTAACATCACAAGAGTTCATCAATGAAAACAAAAAACAAAAACACAGAAGGCAAATCCAAAAGACAGAAAAATATCCGAAGCAAGTAAGAGAAAAATAAAGTGAAAACAACGGAAAATAAGTGGTTCTCTACAGGAAAAAATATCGGAGAAGCAGCAGTAGTGACAGTAGTCGGTCGACAGTAATATAATCAGCACCAGCAGCACCACCACCACCACCACTACTACTACTACTACTACTACTACTACTACTACTACTACTACTACTACTACTACTGCTGCTGCTGCTGCTGCTGCTTGTTATTTTAGCGTTAGAGATTTGGGCAAACTACTTCGTATTTCTTCCGGTTCTTTTGGATTTGGGTTCTATTTCAACAGAGACCGATTTAGACATTCATCCCTTCGAGTGACGATAGGTTATAACTATCAAAGCGTGGCTGAGTGATAAGAAGCTTGTTTCCAGAATCACCTGGTTACAGGTTCAGTCACACTGCGTGGCACCTTGGGGAAGGACCTCGAGCCGACCAAAAGACTTGTGAGTGGATATGGTAAGCTGAAACTGAAAGAAACCTGTCGTGTATATGTGTGTGTGTGTATGTGTGTGTGTGTGTGTGCGCGCGTGTGTGTGTGTGTGTGTTTGCGTGTGTATATAAAAATATATAAGGATATTAGTGTTAATAATTTAAAACAATATCAGTGGCTAGCATGCGTAAAAGAAACATAAAGGCAAAATTATCAATTAATAATGAAGGGTACTACTAGTAGCACAAGCATGCTAAAGATAGCAGTCAAAGCGACGCAAAAGCATAATTTTCACTTGTACATAAGGGCGAAATCGAGGGGACAAGCAATAAAAATTTAAGACATATATGTCAAAGTAAGTTCCAAGAATGAAGGTGTATTAGAAAAACTTTCAGGAACAAAAGAGGTTTATTGACGTGAAGCTGAAAACAGTTATTTTATAGTTCATAGTTAGCAGCTGGTGTTGCTGTGTATGCAAATAAACATCCCAAATTAGGGAATAGTAGACAGCCAATCTTACAGAATTTTATCCCTGTCTAGCAGTAAGGAAATATTCGAGCAATACGCTGAATATTATAACTGCACCCTACAACGCATCCGATATAAAAATCGGATCAAATACATTCCTATATGGAGCATCCCTCCAACTAAACTCGGCACCATAGATATATCTGCGCCTTCAGATAAAACACGAATTATCTCCCATATTCTACCGCCCCTCTATCGTTCAAAATTTTACAGTAGTAGAAAACCTAATAGGCATTCCTCTCACCCTGTGATCCTGGATCTCGAATCCGCCGCAGCCCATCGAAGTCAACATTAGTGTGCACATCCATACTTCAAGCTATACTCGGGTAACCCTCTTAACGGACGAGGACACACGCCGTTATTTGGTAAAATCCCACTTTGCCCTCAATGTTCAGATCAGAGTACCAAAATACTTTTTCTCCACACATAAGAACGGAAATGGTGTTTCAAGAGGTCACAGATGCGTGACGAAAGATTTCGGGACAATGGCCATGAGTTAAAATAAGAACATTAATAAACGAGTGAAGAACGAATATATAGTGCGTGTGATTATATGATATTAAAAAAAATACTATCCCAAAATACAGCAATATTTAAATACAGTTTTTCAGTAAATGTACAGAGTAAACTAAAATAAAAGAAAAAAAACAACAAAATGAACATGAGATTTTAGTTGAAATTCTTTGCTGCTATTACTTAACGTGGCAGTCTGTACTTTTACTCATGTGATAGGATCGATATGAATACTAGAGTAATGTTTATATTGCTTGAAATGAAAAAAATATATGAAAGTAATAAGGGTTGATGAATGAATGATTGTTATGTAACTATATTATGAAATTTGCATGTAATTGATATAATCCCTCCCGCAGCAGTTGTAGTTTCGGTTGGTAATATACATATAAAACGTAAACTTGCTCTTAGTATGTAATTATCCGTGAATTTCAAATATTTGACTTTAGAAATGGAAAGGCAAATGAATAAATGAAATAAAGCATATTGAATTGGATGAAGACGTTTCTCGGAATATATGCTATGTTTTCATTGGTACATGGATTGACACTCTGAGCTGTACAGGGAAGTTATTATATCTATATTCTGTTAATCTTTGATAAAACCAAATGGAATTGAAATATTGAAAGAAGCGAATTGAGCAGCAGTTGAAAAGTGGATATGAATGGGCATGATATGAAATTTTTCATATTTTATTAGTAGTTAAATAATTGTATGCCTGATACTGTGTAGATAAATAATATACACACGCACACACGTATATAAAATATGTGTTTGTGTGTATGCGTATATATGTATGCGTATGTATATATAAGAGTGTGCATGTGCGCGTGTGTGCGTGTGTATGTATGTGTGCGTGTGTGTGTGTATGTGTGTGTGTGTCTGAGAGTGTAATGATATGTAATTTCATGATCCAAGGATCTAGGTGCAGAAAGTTAGTAAGGTTCGAGCAGTCCATGGTAGGAATAATAAACAACTTTTCGAACAATAATAGATTATTAGCGTAACATTTAGAGAAAAATTTGTAGTTTTCTCTAATTTAGAGAAACAAATATAGTTTTAGAATCAGTAGTTCTTTGGCTGCTGTTTCTGAATTCTCAGTATGTTGGAGAAGCAGGTTACTGCTAATTCCCTATATATTTATGATTATAAATGGCTTTACCGAAAAGGTTTTTTCATACTGAGCTACACGGCTAAATTGTTAATTATTAATTTTTATTACTAATTGACGATTCCCTGCCCTGTATATTTATATTTTAGTAGTACCTCTAAGATGGTCAGCTAAACCGCAACAGGTCGTACGGGACTTTTTTCTATGCGGGACTATTTATGATACACACTGAATTGAATTCATTAGTGTCCGATAAATTTCTTAATGTCTGCCTTGATGTCGCATGGTCAAAATTAACGTGAGTTATTTAGACATTGGCAAATTTATTAAAATATGTGTACCATGAATATCGCTATCAATTAGAGAAAAATTTGTAGTTTTAGAATCAGTAGTTCTTTGGCTGCTGTTTCTGAATTCTCAGTATTTTGGAGAAGCAGGTTACTGATAATTCCCTATATATTTATGATTATCTATCTATCTATCTATCTATCTATCTATCTATCTATCTATCTATCTATCTATCTATCTATCTATCTATCAACCTATCTGCCTGTCTGTCTATCTGTCTGTCTCCCAAAAACAACTAGACATTTTAAACTTTCTAAATTGTTGAACCTTTGAACATTGAAAATTCAAAAAGAAAAGAAAAAAATCTTCCGGGGTTTTTTCAACCGAGGATTTCCAAAGATCTCCTCACTGTTCACTTTTCATATAATATCTTTATATTAATACTTCTGCTCGTCGTTAGCTTTTCATTTTAATTTCGATTTTTTAATTTCATTTTCTAATTTTTTAAGAAAGTTTTTTTTAATATTGTTCATTTTCTGTTTTAAGTTGTTCCATTTTTCATTTTGTTAGTTCTCCACGGTTTCTTCTTCATTCCTCAATTCTACCATCTTTCACTCTTAGCCTTTGGTTTCCACATCGATGAGTCGCTAACCCAAAAGTATCACTTCCTCTACCTGTTGCTTCTTTCCTCTTAGCTAAGCTTTACTTCTCTTAGAAAAGCACCTCTTCTCACCAGCCTTCTACGGCGCCACCTTGTTATCTCTCGGTACTAGACTTAGAATAAACTCATTTTTGTGGTGATGTGGATTTTATGTTATAACTTGTCTTGTTAATGATTTTTTCCTAACTAAATGTGTACTATTACACGTGCCATTAACTTGGAAAATTGTACGTAGGAGGATAATTATAGCATTAGTTTTGAACGCTAATATATGAGATGGCAAACCCGAAACCGTTAGTGTATTTATGTTTTCTCTGGTGAATTCTGAATGGTCATCCTGTTGCGAACATCGGTAATGGCTAAACGAAAACATTTCTGGAAATAGTTTTATCATTTCCTCATTGATTAGCCCAACATCGACATTTTTTGGTGCCAAAGCTGCAATTCTTGAAAGTGCTTCTGGCTTCACAAACCATTTCTATGAGATTTCTACTAAATCATAAACAATGTTGCATCCTTGGAATATAATAATTCCACTATTTGCTTCTACTACTACCAAAATACTTCCTTAGAAGGACTACGCATTTTAAACGGAATTCTTTAAATTCTAACCGTCTGAATTCTGTGAATAAGATTTTAGTCGCACTTTTTCTAACAGCCATATTCTGTTTTTACGTTTCCTTAAATAATTATTGAAACTACTGCGCCTCCTATCTGCGAAGAGTTTTTTTCTTAATTTAAAGGAAATGCTTTTGTTGGGGACTTTTTCAAATGAAAATGAAATTCATTCTATATTCATATGCAGAGGAAAAATAAAACAAAACAGAAAGTGGGAGGGAGTAACGAAAGGGAGAAATATAAAAAAACATGGAGTGATTGACCCGCATATCAACGGCGGGGGAAGCAGATATTTTGAGAAACGCAAAACTACTATCTTTGTTTGATTCCTCGCTCACCCCTAAAAGAGGACTGGTAACAATATGCGTAAAATGGTGATGGAAGCGTCACGCAAATGCATATAGGTGATAGAATTTGCGATGGTGTTAAACGGGAGAAAATAAGAGTTAGAAAATAGAACAAGCAAATCGCTTACCTTCATTTAAGGATAAAGATAAAATGCATAGCAAAAGCTTAATGTGGGTTTATTTGGTCCCTAAAAGATAGAAACACTACTAGCATTAACGTTGAATAGTAAATAATAAGCGAGGCAGGGCTTATTATGTAAAACCAATGAAATTAATGTCCAGAAGAACTATTCTATATTTTGAAGTCTAAGCACCAGTTAATGAATAATAAGCATGAACTACCAGTAACATGTCCGCGCAGTTAGAGAAGAGCTTTCAAATATTACTATAGAAGGATTTTAAAGTAAGCACCACGTACATAAGAGATGCTACAGTTTACATGATAAATGTCAGTGTAACGTGTAGTTTGACTACATCTTTGTAGTAATTAGCATTCTTTATATGTAAAGCTCCAAATATGAAATAACTTACTATATATCGAGTAGAACGGTTTCTACATGTAGATTTAAACTTGATTTACTTTAACAAAAATTAGGATTGGACTTACAAGTAAGTTCTACATATGTCATATTTATGAATTATATCTGACTCAATGATTCGTAATTGCACACATATATCTCTGAAACTCCATAATTTGTACTTCACTTCAGGTCAGTGGTTGAAATACACTTAGATCTGATGTAGGATCTAGTATTCATGATTCGAAATTCAAACCTAGTGACATTATAGGGTTAAATCTGCATTTTGAAGAATCGTGGGAACGTAAGACGTAAGACGTAAGACGTATTTCAGAAGTATTTTTGAGAAGATATCTAACTATTCGATGAGATGTGCTCGTCATGGTTACTACGAAACTTTGAGACATATAGAAATGAATCTGACAATTATTAAGAACTATCTGTAACTGCTATAATGTGTGCTGAGTGATAGTTTCTTTCTTTTGCTCACTCACTAGTATTTGTGTATCTATCTATCTATCTATCTATCTATCTATCTATCTATCTATCTATCTATCTATCTATCTATCTATCTATCTATCTATCTATATATATATATATATATATGTTTATATATACATAT
>NC_068991.1:26105928-26107082 GCF_001194135.2 Octopus bimaculoides
GAATATATATGAGTGATAGTACCATACAAGGGTGCTATATGAGCATCTGCAGTGCTAAAATTGGAGGTCAATTATACTTCTTTGCCACGGAAACCTCACACACTTAATACAAGAATGATAGGAAACAATTCCAGTGAGCAATAAAATTGTCTTACCTCTGTAACGTCAGCAAAAGTAATGCTGGTTAGTTTGATATAATGACTTTGAATTTAGTGCTAAACGGTGCCTGATTCACGTCAGCTAAACTGCCAGCTAATGACTCCTAAAATGCTTCCCCAGAATGCTTGCAAATTCGTTTGAAGTGAGCAAACATCACTTAAACAAGCGAAATACATGAAATTATTTATAAGTAATTATGAGAGTGATAGTACTATCAAAGTATCTTTAGCGATGCAGGTGCTCATGTAGTACCCTTGTATGTATGTATGTATATATATATATATATATATATATATATATATATATATATATATATATGGCAAATAAGAAAATGGAGAGGAGGATATAAAATCGACACACATCAGCCAGTAAACATTCCATTGTATATATTTATTAAATGATCACAAACAAGTGTTTATGTGGTACAAGTAAATGAATGTGATCAGCCAATGAATACGTAAACAAATATATATAGAGAGAGATGAATAAATAATAATAGACGAGTGTACATGTACAAATCTCTTACGGCTGTTTCTACCATGAGGCCTCAGAATCTTCCAAATCATCCTCATCACATCAGTGATAGGCAAGGATGAACAAACATTGGCCAAAGATTGGGTAATGGTTGAGCCTGAAGGCTACTTCCGAGTGTACAAATGTTAGGAAACTAACATGAGGGAAATTCAGTTAAAATAATAGAGTAGGGTAAATAAGATAAGATAGAGTAAAATAGGTAAAAAAAGAAATAATATAAAGGTTAGAGGCTAAACGCTATTTAATAGATGTAGCAATATTAAATGAGTTGGTCGAAATAACTTAAATTAAAGCTGTTAGGGGAAAATTAATACATTAGTACATTAATGAAAGAAAAGCTGGGTAAAACCTTAGTGCGATATTAATATTTGTTAGTTATTGGCCGAAAACTAATCCCAATACTCTTATGCGTAGTGGGGTGAGGTCAAAGTCAACCCTACAACTTAATATATATATATATA
>NC_068991.1:26107233-26109124 GCF_001194135.2 Octopus bimaculoides
GTACACACACACACACACACACACACACACACATACTAATCCAATAACAACAATACAAAGTATGTAGCCCTTAAAACGGTTTTTGTGCAATTACAGAGAATACCGAACTGTCTTACACAGGATCTTGCTTTTAGGAATTCCCAATAATTTACGAATACCCAAACTGTGAAGTCAGTTATGTAATAACATGAAATTAGTTACCCGAGAATAAGAATTCAAATAAAGCAGCCCCGAAAAGGGCTTTAATGCGTTCCCAGAGTATATAGAACATAGGAGGAAATATTAATATGATATGTATACTAAAATCGAGAAGCATGTTACGTAATAACAGGCGTGTCATATATGAGATAAAAATTCAAAGTAAATAAGTCTGAAAATGGCTTTTGTGTGTTCCCAGAGAATATTAACCTCAGAGGCGCTAATGTTGGTCTATTCGTGAAAAAGTCACTAACCGAAATAAGTGGATCTATTGTTTAGGAAAATACTATTTACTTGTTTAAGGATGGTACTGGATAAATTGCGAAAATAACTCTAACAGATCAAATGTTAAGGAATAAGTATGCTCAATTTCATTTTTACTGAACAATTTAGGAAAATGAATGGGTTATTTCCCTTGGCTATATATAAGGATCCCTTTCCGGGGTGAATGGCTTATTTCCCTTGTTTTTTTTAAATAAAATATATTAGATGTATATAAGGATCCCCTCCAGGGGCCATATTATCGATTTTTCAACAGAGTATGTCCTGAGGTTTCCAGACATAAGTTCTACTCACGTGTCGAGTTTCATCAAAATCGATAAAACAATGTAGGAGGAGTTAGCTAACAACTCCACAAACACACCTACAGACATATGTAGTAGATGTACAAACACACACACACACACACACACACACAAACACACACACACACACACACAAGTCTTTGCTCAAAACTGATATCGGTAAGTTTGTAACTTTTCTTAATACCAGTCCGTAGCGACTATGAACGAGTAATATAGCTAACTCCTCGCAAAGGATATTTCAAAATTGTATGATTGATGAAAATTTCAATATCGCTGCACTGCAGAATTTATATATTCTCACGAGCATATTTTAGATAGGAATTGATTGTTTGATTGTCCCACGTCTATATATATATGTATATCCTTGCTAAACAATGATAATATTTAATCTATCTTAGGAATTTCTAAACAAATATATGAAATTTATTACGATTAAATATTCACATATATGATGTATTTCATGCATATGCCATCACGTTCATACACACAGACACACACGCACGTACACTCACACGCCCACATACACACACATATACATAAACCCTACAGACACACTCACATAAAGAAACACGCTTTCACGAACTCAAAAGCGCATACGCACAAGCGTACACATATATATGTACATACATTGCTATCATCCAAGCATCCATCTATCCATGTATCCATCCACACATATATACATACGAACGTATGTACGTAGACACACAAACACACATGCACATATACACACTCACAGACACAAACACACACACACACATAGATATATTGTAAATAGAATTATATGACTTCACCGTATATTAACTACCGAAAATAATGTAATATAAAGACATATTATCGCCGTTACAGAAAATGATTGGATGTCAGTAAGCATGTATTTGGTTTCGACGCTTACTTATGCTCATTTTGTTTCCATTACGCCGTAATGATTACCATGCCCTAATATAAGACTGTTTTCTGTAGCCAATATACGGTGAAAGCTAATAATTTTCTGATAAATATATATATATATATATATATATAGTAAATCCCCAAAAGAAGAACAAACACAAAAAATCAACAACGCAAGGGTGTATATTTATGTACATTTTTTTTATTTATGTATATATACG
>NC_068991.1:26109398-26115925 GCF_001194135.2 Octopus bimaculoides
TATGTGTATACATACATACATACATGTGTATGTATTTGTAGGTATGTATTAATGTATGTGTAGAAGTATGTCTCCCTTGTGCGAAGTGAAGTGTTTGTGTATATGGTCATGTGTTTCAGTTTTCATTTGTTTATGTGTGTATATGTGTACTTGTCTTTTCATATATACTATGTACCTATCCCTCTGTATGTCTATCTGTTTACTTTCGTATCCATATACCTACATACATGTGCTTATACATATACACCCACCCACAGACAAACATGCATACATATATCAATATAACAACCCAGTAACTCTTCTACCTGGATATAAATATAAACTGTGAGTATCAGGGTATGATTATCTACTATGTATATTTCCTATTTTGTATTGGGGATGTTTCATTTACGAGGACGTACCTCTATATTTGTCTGAGTGTTGGGTCCTTTGAGTGTTTGGATAAGATGCGGATGTCAAATTGACCCAGGTTGCCTCCATGTTGATCCTTGGCATTTTGGTAGAGTATGGAGGACTCCTTTTTGTCGTCATATTGTGTCAAATGGTCATTTAGGTGTTCCACAATGCTCCTAGATGTCTCCCCTATGTATGTAAATTTCATGTCTTTACAAGCACCTTCTATGCATCCTATGCCGTGACTACATTTCAAGTTCTACCGTTAATGCCATGGCTAATCCTAAATACCATGCAGCTATCATTGGTGCATATGGTATTCTCAAAGGGTTACATCCTACACAGTTGTCATCTCATTGAGTTCCGTGGCTTTTCAACAACCTTAATGTTCAGTTCGGTCTCCTTCCGAGCTTTCCTAAATCTATGGGCTAGTTCTCCATGGGCTGTGGCCTCTATAAACATCACTCCTTGATGTTTATCAGTTTTGTACCACGTGTTCACCCTGTTTGCTTCGTCACAAGCGAAAGAAATATCTTCATTTATATAGAATCTCAAAAATAAAATGGCGGTGACAAAAAGAGAAACGAACACGTAGAGATACGTCAAAGAAATTGTTATGTTCGTATCTCTTTTTGTCTTTTGCAATTTTGTTTTTGATCTTCTATATATATGAAGATTTTTCCTCCACCTGGCTGTTTTTCTCTCTATAAAACTGAAAGTTACATTGTGGAACAGTCATTTTAACGAGTTGTATTTATTTATTTATCCCCCGAAGTGGTAAAGCATCTGCACGACTGGTTGCTCCTGAACCAGTTGTGGTTTGTCCCACCCAAGAGGAATCGATGCTCGATGTGTCGAAACAATTCTCGTGATTAATAATAAATTGTCGTATAATCTATCTTATGTATTTCATTTTCCAAGTCTCTGATGTTGTTGAGTGCCATGAAAGTTTTACCTGTAGGAGGGGTGTATGAGAGTTTCAGTGTATCCTTTTTTCTGAAGTGAATTATATATATATATATATATATATATATATATATACATGTTTACTCCCTATTTTGAAACACTTATAATTTATTTATCAACTATAATGTTTTTCTTAAATTTGTTGTGTATGTTCTTTTATGTGTAGGTATTGATTCTACGTTGTTTTTTGTTTTTTTTTCAAATCGATTATTTTTTTTGAAATTTAAAAGCCCTACAAACTTGGTCTGATCACTTTTAAAATATCCTCTGGAGTGATGAAACTGTATTCCACATCAGTGGATTTGTGAAACATCTCATCTGCCACTACTGGGCAGTAGATCTTCGTATTATCTCTGAACAAATGCAGAATCGGCCCAAAGTAACGGTATGGTGTGCAATGACATCGGACAGGATTGGCGGGGCACTTCATCCTTTGCAATACTATCAAAGCTGAAACGTACATCACCATGCTGCAAGATGAAATTTGGCCAGCTATCAGTACTTGGGAGAATATTGCAAATTCGATTTTTATGCAAGATGACGTTGCTCCATATTTTGCTATTGTTTCTCGTGAATAGCTGAATACCCACTTCCCTGAGAGATGAGTCGTCAAGGTCCGCATGATTGGCCGGCCAGAAGCTGTGATTTAACACCCTGCGACTTTTTTCTTTGACGTTGGTTAAAGAAACAAGTCTACCAAACCAGCGACTTTGGAAGAACTTGAATGTCGAATACGAGAAGTTATGTCTTCCATCCTATTTTTACAATTCATCTTGATGAAATCAGTTGATGCATTTCCCGAACGGCTTCAGGAGCAGGTGGCGAACGCTGGTGCCTATACTGAATTTTAAATAAAACTCCATGTTATACGCTTTCTTTACATATTGCTTTTTTCTAAAAAATATAGTTAATAGATTTTGTCATGACATTCCCACAGATTACGGTGGCCACACACATGATAGAAGATAGACCGTGAATGGATTAGGAACAAACCCAGTCTGACGATTAATGCTAGATTAAGGAAACATAAAAATATGACACGGATACTAACAGTATTATATACAAACCCTTATACAAGAACACAAGATATACATGCACATAATAAAGATGGAATGAAGAACAGGAGAAAAATGAATACATAAACAGATAAATAAATAAAAGATACAAGTGCAAAGGCACAAAAGATACACATAAAAAAAACACATGGACACACGCATACAGACGTAAACGCCTGCGCATATAGAGATACATATTACAGGAGGATAAAATTGAATAAGGGGTACAAGACGAGATACGTGTGACAGAATCTCAGTAAAGATTTCACAGAATGTGTAAGGAAAGAACTTTGAAAAACGTATGAGCTGAATGTAATACGAATAAAAAGTAAAGTGAAGAAATTGGCAAAAATTAAACAATAAGAAATATGACCCTCACCAAGTATAGCAATCAATACTTTGCAAAACACACAAAGATACACACATACATCTTTTATCTGTTACTGAGTTTCATTTAATGTACGGCGGCCATGCTGGGGTACCTTCCTTGAAGTGGCCTAGTCGTACAAATTGACACTTGTTCTTATTTTTTAAAACTGGTATATGTTCAATCAAGCTGTTTTACGAACCATAACGTGACTATAACATAAACTACCCAATACCGATTATCAAGCATTAATAGTTGAGAGACACAGACACTAATAACACACAGATGCACACATACACACATATGCACAAACACGCACACACACGTACACCTCACTCACATATATTTTTAAATATATTCAAGTGTATCTTTGGATACTACAAGTGGTCAACACGACTCGTTTCTTTGTCATGTTTGAAAAGGTCTTGCACAATATTTTGGTGAATGATAACTTTTCGTAGCCTGTGTACTTCGTACACATTACAAAAGAAAAAAAAAACAACACATTACTGCTGCATGAATATGGTTGCCAATAATTTCAGAAATATAAACGCTAATAAATGAGTGTAGAATATATAATTTGGGAGAAATTCAAAACTATTTTCGCTAGGTATTCCCTGATTGATGGAAAAACTTTAATAGGAAAGAAAAACGTGATATAACCAGTTAGATTTGGCGGTTTACCGAGTTTCAATATTGCTAATATATAGTAACACATTTGTGAAGCTATATCAGTTACATTAGAAATATTGGAAATGAGGTTGCAGCTTGTCTTGGACACTTCTTTCTTGTGAACTCATATTGCTTGTCCTTACTGCTTAAGACAATATATTTTTCACCATAAAATTGACAGTGGTGAAACTGCGAATTTTATGCATTCATTTAAAACTTCAGTCGTTATTCAAGAGTTGCACTGAGTTGAGAAGACGTAGAAAATTATAGTCTTCGACGTATCATTGGGCTTTTATGACAGCGCTGGTGTATCTAATCTCGTCGATCTATACGTACTTAAACAGCATAAAAGGAAAATGTTTTATTAAATTTACTTGTACAATAACTCAGATTAGTTCTATCATGCAGGTTCGGAGACCATATACTTAAAACGACCTGGGGTTGAGAATTACTTTAGCTATATAATATTACTTTATACATCTGTCACTGAACTTAGAATGACGTAATACCTGACACTTTCAGAAGTCAAACGACAGACCCTTGTATATTAGAAAGCAATCTTTTTCTCTTCATTGAGTAAAGATAATCCTCCAATATCAGTAGAATATGTGTTCTTTCTTCATCTAGGGAACTATTTGATGGAACGAACTCTAATCAATAGTGACTTTATGAACTTTCTCTACACACCACGCACCCAAGAGTCCCAATATTGGGAGAAACTCAATATGAACATCTGGTGCACACAAAATGTTAACTAAATTTGGAGAGAAACGTAAATAAGAAATTCCTGGCCTTTAAGACAGGCATTTCCTACATGTACACACATACACGTAAAATATTCAAAGGAATGATATTTTTCTCATGTTTATTGAAGGTATTTCATGCACAGTGGTGCAATTGTACAGAAATTAATATTGTTGTCAACTATTTGTCAACTATTTCACAATAGCATGCGAAGAAATAATCCTTTCTACTGGAGATACAAGACCTCAAATTTTGTGGGAGGGGACTAGTCGATTACATTGACCCCAGTGTTTCACTAGTATTTAATTTATCGACCTCGAAAGGATGAAGGTCGACTTGAGTGGAATTTGAACTTAGAACGTAGTAACAGACGAAATACCGCTAAGCATTTCACCTGGCGTGCTAACGATTCTGCCAGCGCGGAGAAATAATGAAAAAACTTTTACTAAAAGAATTAACACTTTTTTTTAGAAAGCACTAATAACGTGAAGAGTAGGGATTTACAGAGAGATCAATGTTAGCATCTTCGAACTGACAAAATCTAGCTTAAATGAACGAACATCTTGGCAAATCGCTGTGCATACATTTTTCACCGCAGAGTAAAAATATTGAAATTTATTTTTCTGTCACATGAATTATCTTTCTGGTTTTGCGTGAGAAATCCATTTGTGTGAAATGAGTGAGAGTCATGAAAATTTCGTTTTAAACGTTGTGTTGACGGAAATAAGATATGACAGACGTCTGAAACTACAGCATACTTGAACAGATATAGCATCATTCTGGTTGTCTTTTTGGCAGCAATACGTCATCATCTCAATGCAAGTACATGAAATATTCCCTTCTTTCTCTTATGCAAATGGTTTCTCTGTTATGAACACAATTAAAAACGGAGAGAGGAGGCGGATTCTGGTGTCGGTGGAGAATAACCAGCACCAAGAAACACTAAATGTTATATTTCACGTTTTCATACTTATACTTTTATGTATATTTTCTTCACCAATTTACGCTTATAGAAAAAGGATATATATATATATATATATATATATATATATATATGTGTGTGTGTGTGTGTTTGTGTGTGTGTGTGTGTGCGCGCGTGTGTGCGTGCGTGTGTGTGTGTGTGTGAATAAAACATCTTTATTGTCAATTTATAAAGCGATATGTTGCTTATATTCAATGATTATAATTCTAGTTACTGCACTTTTAATCCAGAAATTGGAACATACTCATTGCAATAAATAAACACTATTATTGCTATACAATTTTCGCCTTGTTATCGCCCCGTCTTTAGTGTTTATATTCATAAATTATAAATACAAGCAAAATTTACATAAGTGATAATAAGTTTCGCATTGTTTTTAATGCACTGCATGTAAATTCTGTTTTGGGAGTGTAATCCGTGCGAAATACAATAAAATTACACGGGTTTTATAAAATGAAACTCGTAAATTGCTGATGGCATTTTGTAACGCGTATACACTTTTATTTATTGTGCTGTAAATCGAGAAATGTTTGAAAATCTTCAACCTGTATCCAAGGAGCCACGCACTGGTCTCTACTGGCAAAATCATATTAATTGGTTAAACTGCGAAATTCTTTAAATTGCATAACTCTCTGTGATTGAATACTGGGATCTGTCAGATTTTCTGGCATTGGGAAATGTAGCACATATGTAGCACATTTTATGTATATACATTATAGACAGGAAAGGTACTGGAATTTTTGTTCGTGACAAAATCACTTATAGACATGTTTTTGTTTTAAGAAAGACACAATATATATTAGAGGGAGAAGACAAAATCATCCAGACAACGGAACAGCTTCAGGTTCCTCGAAAGTGGTGTTCCATGAACTAAAGGAGAAGGAAATCTGGCAGAAAAGTTAGCAGACCGGGCGAAATTCTTAGCAGTATTTCGTCTGTCTTCACGTTCTGAGTTCAAATACAAACCGACGTCGACTTTACCTTTCATCATTTCAGGGTCAATAAATGAAGTACCAGTTGCGTACATGGGTCGATCTAATCGACTGGCCCCTTCCCCTAAATATTGGGGCCTTGTGGAAAAGAATATCTACTCACTGATACAAAATTTACTGTCAAGAAAATCCCCCCACAACAGCATACGAAATTAAACTTAAGGCTAAGCATATAAACATGCACACATCTATATATCTATCTGTCTATCTATCTAACTGTTTGGCTGTCAGGTTGTGTGTCGGTGCATTTGTGTCTGTCTCTCTGCCGCTCTTTCTCTCTGTATACACACACACGCACACGCGCGCACACACACACACACACACACACAAACAAACGCACACACACGCGCACACAC
>NC_068991.1:26115935-26117238 GCF_001194135.2 Octopus bimaculoides
CGCGCGCACACACACACACACACACACACAAACAAACGCACACACACGCGCACACACACACACACACACACACACACACACACATGACCACCAGCTGTTGAGTACTTAACCTCATATTAGTCAATTTGTCCTTCCAGCATAATAGATGTAGAGATTAGTTGGTGAGATATCTGTCTAGTTGTTTAATTTTATTCGTTTCCTTGCACCAAACGTTCCATAGATAATAGAGACAAACAATATATTTTTTCTCTGTTATCGACACACAATGACCGAAAATGACATCCACTTATTACTATCTAACCAAGATTTTAAGACATTGAATCCATAAAATTTCATCAAATTTTTTTTCAACAAAACAACTTATGAGAAACAAGCCATAACATACAAACGTACACAGAAATTAGTTTTCCTCCGAAACCAGAATGTTTTCCTAAAATTCTATTAAAAGACAGTAAACATTTTAAAATACATATCATTGTTTATACTAAATTTTCCAAAAATTTGCCTTTCGATGATTTTTGAAAGTTGAACCATAGGAATATCACGGGCCAAGTTCCATCAATGGTCCACTCTCATATGCAAGTCTCACCCGCCTTCATATCTTTGTTCTATTGATCTTATGGCCTGTTCGAAACGTTCTCTCTGCTCGTCATATGAGTCGCCCAGATTTTCAATGAATTTATCACGGTGATAGTATAGCTTTACTTTCATACATGCTCCCCACTGCTCAAAGTTCTCCAGCGTGCTGTCGAGCACTTCAGCATATTTGGTTGCTTTCATGATGCCCAGAAAGTCATTTACAACTATTACAAATAAAGTCGATACTTCTGCTTCAATGCCAGTCATTGAATATACAACGTACACATTTTCAAAACTTTACTAATTTGAGGCCCATTAAATACTCTAACTTTTATTTTTTCACTGCTCAGACCGGGAAATATGCTGCAGATATGGGGAAACCATGGACCATCTTTATCTAGAGCTTTAACAAACTGTTTAAATGATGACACGTTTGATATGGTATGCTGGTAGGATAATTGTTTTCGGGTTCAACTGCAACCACGTGAAGAGACTCTGGAACTAATGAATACTAAGTTATGTTCATTAATTTAAATGAAAACAAAAACAAGTCAGAATATTTTATTGTGGCGGCTGTATTGATTTTGCTGGAGTTGGGTATTTTCATCATTTTAATCAATAGCAGGAAATATTAATATGGATATATAGATACATATATATATATATATATACACACACACACACACACACAGACACACACACATATATATATATATAAATATAA
>NC_068991.1:26117248-26123853 GCF_001194135.2 Octopus bimaculoides
ACACACACACACACACACACAGACACACACACATATATATATATATAAATATAAACCTACATACATACATACACACACACACAAACACACATACACACATATATAATTATATATACGCACATAAAAATAAGTGAGAGATGAAGAAAAAATAATGACCAACACTTTAGTTCCACGATTTTTTCGGGTGGTGGTTGTCGATTTGGGACATGGAATAAAATCGAAACTATTACCATTTTGTTGACATTCATTGAACTTCCGTATTCTCAGAAACTGAGCAAAATATACAATTATTAGTTTGATCAATTCTAATCTACTATTAGATTTGCTGTAAAGTACTCAGTTGCTCTGACCATTTTGCTGCTTACGGTCATCTTCTTAGCACGACCACTCCACTTCATTATACCATATCAATCAGAAAGTGTCTTTCTCAACGCTGTATGTTCTGAAAGCTGTATAATAAACAAGGTACTAAAAATTATATACCTCTGTTTTTGAACTACATTGGTGTTTCATTTTGCCTTTTGCTATTTTTGTAAACTTTAAATGACAGCTGTTCTAGACGGACTATGTAAGGATATCAACATATACTTTGGAGAGACAACTTTCAATAAGCTGTAATTTTATGATGTGATGTCAGTATTTGCATATCAGAGATTTGAATATCAGAGTTTTTGAATATCAGAAAAAAAAAAAAGATTCAATCTAGACATAATACAACCTTAGTATATAACAATCTAAGTAATATTAATAACTAAAATGCACCCTATCCTTGCCAATACTCCCTCATATAAGAGCATTCTTTTTTATATTAAAAATACGAAGGGCTGTTTGGTTGTGTGTCACCTAATATAATATGACCACATGCATTATTTGCTTGCTTTGTATATCCATCTATCTTTGCTCAGAGTTCAGGCAAATGTCATGAGTGTAGAACCTTCAACCACCTTTTCCATAGGGTTCACTCAGAAGCAACCATTATTAGACTTTTCGGCTGGATTCCCAAGCACGACCAACTAAGACAATGTATAATATCCAAGCATTCTGTTCGTGCTCTATCTCTGGGTCACCCACTAACTGACTCGGCTTGAACCATCCATCATGCAATTCTTTCCTATGACATTCTAATCATGTATCCATAGTGTAGGTGCTGTGTCTTCTCAATGCGAAGTTGCTGTATTCAAACAAAATGAGCATTTCAGTGTAGAAGATATAAATGTAAATATAACAAGAATACACGCTAAATCATTTACATTGTAATTACAACAGAATATTGTTTAAGTAACAACAAGGAGGTGAAGATAGACTCAATAACTGAAACTTCGCCCGTCAGAAAATGTGGTTGAATCAGCAATGTGAAATTGAGGACACCTGCATAACATGAGAAAACGTTTCGCTGTTTGATTGGGATATTCCTTCGCAATTATCATGTTTCAATTTGAATTCAACCGTTCAACTCCCCAAATAAACGTCTTTTGTGGTAACCTGAAATTGATTCGATAAAAAATTGCTGGCAAATTAAAAAAAAAAGCCTGTCGCAAGGAATATTTCTCTGTTAAACAGGTAGACTGAAGATCATCTTCTGGTTCTAATTTCATAACATCATGATCCTCGGGTAATCTTAGAGGCTCCCACTCCCTTTAGAGGCACCACTCTGAAGCATGCTAACCTCAGGCTGACAATTGTCAGACTAAGGTTAATGTGCTTCTATTTTGGATACTTTTGTTACGGGCCTTGAAGAATGTTATGGGCCTCAAATATTATATAGTAATCTTTCAGTTCAACACATTATATATATTTCATATTATTTGTTGGATTAATTTTGGCAAATATTGCACCAAAATAATTCTGTATGATAATTGGCATCACAACATTTAATTCTATATTTTACTTTTATGAATTTTATTGATTTCAGTCATTGAATTGCAGCCAAACTTGATCATAGATCTTAAGAGAGTTGTCGGTCATATCGTCCTTTGTATTTTATTCCAGCCTAGGATATCTTTTCTGATGTCTATTCATAGAACAGTCAAACCACCTACTTATTGACGTAAACCAATGCGATTCGTCACAACACTATTTCAATATGCGAAAACAATCAGGTATTTACATATATATATATGAAATCACACATTGAAACACACACACACACACATATATACACACACTCACACGAAAGCCCACATACAATGAAGTAGGTTTAATTTAAATTTATACACTCATAGACAGAGACACAAACCGACACACACACTTGCACACACGTGTATACACACTTATATATATACTCATGCACATACATAGTCTCACAAATTTATATACACAGGCACATACGTTTATACTCTATTCACTAAACATAAACGAGATATATGTTTATATATGTATATATATATATAAACATATGTATGTGTATGTATGTGTATGTATGTATATATATATATATATATATATATATATATATATATATATATATATATATATATATATATATATATATGTCGATATCTATATTTATAAGTATCCATAGACGTATGGTATGTCTACATACTCTACTCTATTCACTGAACATAAACGAGATATATGTTTATAGGCACAATGATTCTTTTAGAAGCTTTTATAAATGCACAAAGAAAGATCTACACGAATAAATGCACGCCCAGTAAATTAGAGTGGAAGCCTAAGACTAAATGTAGAAATGTGTGTTAGTGTACACAAAGAATTCAATTCCAAGGTTTAATACATGTACGTACACGTGCATGCCTCTATCTATTAAACTAACTACTTATTGAACTATCTATCTATCTATCTATCTATCTATCTATCTATCTATCTATCTATCTATCTATCTATCTATCTATCTATCTATTTATACAACTATGTATACAGCTGTCTATGCATCGATCCAGCTAACCAAATATCTCCCTAGTTACCTAACTGTTAATCTACTTAAGCCGAGCGTAGTTTTTAGTACCATATTATAATAACTATAAAATAAAGAAAAATAGTGACCACAAAATAGCTAGCTATACATATCTAATCCATTCTCGTACCTATAAGCATATATCTTAAAATATTAAAAGCCAGAAATAAGATTTTAAATGGAAAGTAAAAATTAAAGGTATATTGAAAAAATATCAAATTGTATACAATTTATTTAATATTTAAACACAAGGAACACAGAATAATGGAAAATTGATAGTAAAGGCTATCGTATAAATAAAATATACAATAAATAAAGATAAAAGGTAAAATAATTAAGAGGTTTTAAATTGAAAAGAAACCATGGTCGAAAGAAAAAATGATTGTCATGCATAACTTATCAGTTAAACAATATGAATTATAGATGATGCCTATGAAGATACATCTTAAAATAAAAAGCAATGTGAAATCATTAACAGAAGATACCTAAAATGAAATTAAGCAATATAATGATATAACATGACATATACAAAATTAAGTAAAGGTGAGTGAAAAGAATATATTACAATATATATGACACCATTAATAAGGAGAAAAGTGAAAAATTAAGAAATATCAAACTAAAGTCTGTGATATAGACTTGGTTAAAAGTGTTGCATAGCAAAACAAATAATGATATTGAATATGACATAACAAAAATAAAATATAGTAATATTGAAACGATTTAGTCAAAGATAAAATGTAAAAGGTATTTAAGAAATCTGTGATCTAAACAGAATCCATGCAGAATATAAGACTAAGTAAAGATATATATCAAGGTATAAAATAGAAGATAATAAAGAAATCATAATCTGAAGAAAAGGTAGAGTATGCTTCCGTACATGATCCTCTAGTAAAGAAAAGAAGAGGGCTGGGCCTGAGATGTAAACGTATGTGTATACATACATACATACATACATATATACATAATACATTCATACATATATAGCCACGTGGTTGCATAGGTTTGTATCAGTGTGTGCCTATGTGACAATGTTATTGTGTATATGTGTGAGTATATGTCTACATATGTTTGTTCATGTGTATGTCTTATGTTTGCATGTCTGTATGCGGAAAAATAACAGTTTGGTTATAGGTCTTTCATATTCGTGCATGTGCTTGTCTATATCTGTGTGTACGTGTGTCGATTCGTGTATGGATACGGACACACACGTGTGTGGGTGTGTGTGTGTGTGTGTGTGTGTGTGTGTGTGTGTGTTTGTATGTGTATGCATTTATGCGTGTATGAATATGTCAGCACATATGTGTGCGTATGGGTGTGTGTACATGTGTTTATATATATATATATATATATACATACAGAGAGAAAGTAGAGAGAGAGAGAGAGAGAGAGAGAGAGAGAGATAGAGAGATAGAGAGAGAGAGGGAGAGAGAAATATACATGCCTATGTCTATATGAGCATATATGTGCTAATTGCTGTTAGTGTATGTATTCATCTATGCTGATTAGTGAGTGGTTTCCATTCCTTTGTAGGAGAAAAGGGTTGCTGAATTAAAAGCATAGACTATTTTGCGAATCTTATTTTACTGTTATCGTCGCCACAAAAGTCAATAAATGGCTAATGGTCGATTAACACTTAATACTTCGAACTGCAGTAATTCTTCGCCATATCGCGGTCCACCTATTGCGCTTTATTATTAAGCTTACGTCGATGCCTCCGTGGTGTTGTTTTATATTTATAATAAAATAAATATATACAAATTATAAGGATAAGAAAGAAAATTACAGTACAGTACTGTTTCTACTTCGCGGATTTTCACCTATCGCGGGTGGTTGGAATATAACACTCCGATAGTCGATGAATTACTGTATAACATAAATTCTAACCGGCTTTATTTTAACATTACTTTGACTTAGTTCTATACATAATATTAACATTTATTCTCTAAAAAACTAAGGTAGATATCAAGTGAAATCTATTGGTATTCAGTATATTTGCATAGTGTCACACGCCTAAATGAACTCCTACCAAATCATTCATTAATCGATGATGCATTCAAAAGATCACATGTGAGGAAGCGAACTGACAATAAAATTATTATATAGTTTCATATATTATAACAAGCATTACATAACATTTTATGAGATGGACTAAAATGTCCATTTAGAAAAATAGTCTTAATGAGAATTTCAATTCACTTTTCCGCATTTAAATTATATGTGTGTATGTGTGTGTATGTGTGTGTGTGTGTGTGTGTGTGTGTGTGTGTGTGTGTGTGTGTAACGAAACATAAAAACAAACATTGACATATACATATATTATATATACGCATATGTAGTATAATATAGGTCTACATGCATACACACACACACACAAACACACACATACACACACATATACATGTAGACTGATTTTAGTTTGACCAATATATTGTTCTCGACACCCTGGGCAAGTTAACACATATATCAGGTTTTCCGAAGCACACGAAGTTGTTTTTCACTGTAAGACGTTGACAGTCTTTAAAGGAGAATTCTGATGCCTCAATTAGTTTGGCGTATATACCAAAGTTAGGTCCTCGGCATGTTTTACTGTCGGTTTCATGTTGTTGACGAGTGTACTTGGGCTTGTGTTAGAAGACATTTTATTGACTTAGGTTGTCTTTTGTTCTTTATGATGGCGTGCGTTTGGATCATTTGGTTCATCCTCTGGTCCATTTTCTGTAAATGAATGTTCTGGAGAATGGTGTCGAAGGCTTTATTGTTTGGGAGGTTGTGTGTGGATATGTATGGTAAGACATTTGGTTGTGTATGGATATGTATGGTAAAACATTTGGTTGTAATTCATTCTTTAGTTTGGGATGTCTAAGTATGTAGATGTTGAGTTTAGGGTACATTGAAAACCTCTATGAATTAGTGATGGTGGGTAATTTCTGCTGATGAGTGTATCCTTTAGCTCATGTAGTCGTTTGTCCCTGGTACTTGTATCAGATATTATAGTGCAAGTCCTTTTTGCCATGTTGAAAGGGATATCCATTCTAGTGTGTCTGGGGTGGCATGAATTGAACAGTAGATATTGCTTGGAGTCCGTGGGCTTATAGTATATGTCGGTTTCTATTTTGCTGTTGGATTTCTTAACGACGATGTCGAGGAATGGAAGATGTTGATGGTTATATGCCATCGTAAATTGAATGTTACGTCCATTTAGAAGTGCTTGAAATCATTTAAGACTCTATACTTTCATGTCAAAGAATGAAGCAGTCATCTGGATATCTCTTTCGGTTATTTTCTATGTAAAGGGAGAATGGGTTCCCATATTTTTCTAGTACCTTTCAATAAAGAGTGGTTTATTGGTACCCCCAAGACTGGGTTAGCAAAGGAGGGGGCCATTCTCGTACCCATCGCAGACCCCGAATTATGTCAATAGAAGTTATTATCGAATACGAAGAAGTTATTCTCCAAGATGAATTTTTGTCCTTCTATTACGAATACTTTTTCCGGGCGGAGTGGGAGTTAATTGGAGTAATTCTCTAGCCAGAATTGGATTGCCTCTATTCTTAGATTCCATCGAAGGACACTAATAAGGTTTTCTTTGTTAATTGTTTCAGAGAGATGGTTGAGCATATCTAGGTCGTCCCTTATGTAGTTTTTGATATGCTTGAGGAATAGTTTAAGAGGGTATCTAAAAAGGTGT
>NC_068991.1:26124009-26131710 GCF_001194135.2 Octopus bimaculoides
TATATATATATATATATGTATATGTATATATATATGCATGGATATCTTTATAGATAATTATGTATAAGTATGCATATATGCGCACGCACGCACGCACACACACACACACCCACACACACATAATTGAAATACACTGAGATTGTATTAGCATTAATTAAAATTTAATTACATTTTAACATATAGGAGTACACTTTACTGCTTTCAGATTAAATTTTCAAACCTGTACAGTGTAATGAAATGGGTTATGAATTCTGTCTATTCTAGCCGTTGTTATAAAATAATTTGTTATTAAAGTAGGTATGGGACTCAGAAAAACTTTCCAATTACGTAGAAATTCATTGATCAACGTTCGTCTGGTAGCCGTGCGAGAAAGTCCCACAAAAGCATTTCACCATAACTGTCATATGGCAGTTAGGTAAGAGAGATATGAATAAGTGATATAATATTTGTTTATATAAGAATGTTACAGTAATTATCATTATTCTGTAGAACAATAATATTATCAATTAGTCTTAGTTCCCTCTCATTAAATATGTTAAAATGTATCCATTAATTATTACTAAGGTGGGGTGTAAATAATATAGATGATAGGTTCTGCATGAATTTTGGTTTTCTTAAGACTTAAGGCAAATACAAAATAAAAATCGTGTATTGCGGATGTTTTTTTTTCTTCTTTGCCTGTTCCGCAGTGGCTGGTATGTTTTTTTAATAAATGAACTTACCTTATTATTTCTTGTTCGGTCTGCAGTATTGACAGTGTGGGAAGACGAGAAATTTGTGAGATTTGGTTTTCGGGCTTGTGACAGATGTTCACTTGTTTTGGAATCGCGTATTTTTATACAATAGATATATAATCTCATTCTGTAAGTGAGTTTAGTTTGCATTTGATGGCGTATGTTATTTTTTTTTTTTAAATGTAAAATAACTTTTTCACAGTAAAAACCTGATTGAAATTTATAAGCTGGTCCTCAATTTCCACATTTTAAGTGTTGAAGTCGAGGCCGCAGCCGGGAGCTTCGCGTTGGTAAATAATTTTTTAGGAACTTTTTTGCCGTTTGCATTTCATTATTTTATGTTTAAAGTGCCTTTTTCATTCTTGGGTATTGACTCAATAACAACATGTTTTGATATATAATGCTGATTGTTTCTGTGTTTCTGGGGGGTGGGGGGGTGGAGGTGGAATTAAAGATATAGTTGTGGTCCATCTGAACTGTTTTTTTGCTTTCTTGCAA
The DNA here is from genome assembly GCF_001194135.2 of Octopus bimaculoides. Lineage (NCBI taxonomy): Eukaryota > Metazoa > Mollusca > Cephalopoda > Octopoda > Octopodidae > Octopus > Octopus bimaculoides. The sequence goes on from NC_068991.1 coordinate 26,125,242, forward strand.
TGTTTCAATGTCTATTACTTTAGCGCATTCTTTTCCATTCTCTATCAGAGAACACGGTTGCTGTCGTTCACGTAGTGCCTCTTTCAATTGAAGGCGTCTTTGGTTCTGAACGTCCGGTCTGGAGATAATTGTTCAAATTTTACTAGCTAGGACGAATGTGATATTGGATCGGGCATGATTTAGGTGGCATGAAAAAAATAGTCGATACTGTTTAGAGTCCGTTTGCTTGTAGTAGGTGTCGGTTTCATAGTGAACTGAAAACCCTTAATCATGCAACCGAGTGGGAAACTTGAAATCATTGCATTCATCTAGGCTGTGTCCAGAGAATAAAGCAGTCATCTGAGCATCGTATCCAATTTTCTGCAGATAATTTTGAAAATTGATATGTAATTTTATTTTGTCCTTTTAATACATTAGGCCTTCTAGACATGCCATAACTAAGGTCACGTATGTTGAAGCTATTTTTGTAATAATCGTAGTTCCAGATATATGTTGGTATGTGTTTTTCTCGAAAATAAAGTTGTTTTGATGGATGAATTTTAATCCTTCTGTGATCAAATCGGTTCTGAATTTCATCAGGGAATTTTCTTAGAGAAAATGCTATTGCATCTTGTCCATACTTCTCTGCGATAGTAGTATAATGTCATACTATATCAAATATAGCACTTATGATATTCCTCTTATCGTTTCGGGAGGTGGCATAATAGGTCAAGTTTATCCCTTATGAAACTTGGTATGAATTTTAAGAAAGTTTTTAACAAGTTGCTATGCCTGTGAGTTTCACAGCCAGTGTCTCGGATCAGCCTTAATTACTGTCCTTCAGAAAGGCGTGCTTATGCAGTGAGTGTGATTCTTTGCAAGCATCAGAAATTGCTTTATTTTTGTGGAGTTTGGGAAATCTGTTGAAACAAAAATGGTTTTAGTCATAAAAGCTTTTAAGTTAAGCCACTTCCCCGTTGGTTGATGAGAATGTTAAGTTTAAACATTGTTTATATTTGTTATTAGTTGTTTACTATTTTATAGTGATGGTGTCTTGGAGTAAAGTTCATGCGGTAGTTTTGTACTGTTCCATATATAAATTACAACACATCTCTTATAAGTTTGTTTTAAGACTATTATTATTTTTTTTCAAGTCATGTATAGTTTTCCATTCTATTCTTGCCGAATGGAAGTTCAAATCAAGGGAAAGTGGACATAAACTCAGAAAATCTACTTAGTATTTTGTTTGTTCTTTTGTTGGGTTTCTTCCTTTTGTAATTGCTTTTGTTTTGCACAGTAGATTGATCCGTGTTTTCTTTATTGAAAAGATCTTCTGTTAATCTTAATTTTCTCACACCTCCATATATATATATATATATGTGTGTGTGTGTGTACATACTTCGTATTTCAAGAATTAAATTACTAGTAGACATACATACGTTTGCTTGTAGTAGGTGTCGGTTTCATAGTGAACTGAAAACCCTTAATCATGCAACCGAGTGGGAAACTTGAAATCATTGCATTCATCTAGGCTGTGTCCAGAGAATAAAGCAGTCATCTGAGCATCGTATCCAATTTTCTGCAGATAATTTTGAAAATTGATATGTAATTTTATTTTGTCCTTTTAATACATTAGGCCTTCTAGACATGTATACACGCGCTCGCGAGCACGCACACACACACATACACATATATAACTATTTATGGGTATGTGTGTGTGTGGAGCATACTTTAGATGTAAACAATTTTAGCACCACTGCAAATGTAGTAAAATGGAATACATACCAGCGTGGTAGAATTCTGATTTGGTTTTAAATCTCAGCTAAAATTGTCACTTATTCAAATATCTTTAAATTTCTTTTGTGTCAGTACGGATTTTAAGAATATTGCATGTGATTCTTGGAAACATGTTTCTTTGTGCTTTCTTAAAGGATATGTATATCTTCCGTTGTATTTATGTTCTTAAGCGTATTTTCCATTATGCTATGCTCTATAATACTTTTGAAATGCTCAAATTAAAACTATATTCTAATATCTGTTTTCTGTATTCAAATAAGAATCGCGTATTTTATGTTTCTCGCAAATAATCATAATTTACAAGAAAATAACTTTGGCATAATATCGTCAGATCAAGAGGAATGTATGTATAAAACTACAAAAGCTGTATTATGCACCGACTTAAAAGAGTTTTTGGCTTTTCAATCAACTATGGAACGAATATGTGACAGCATTAATTCAAGACTCTTTTAGGTATTATTTCATCTTTGTAGACATAGGAGGATATCTAACATAATGTAGTCCTAGATATACGTTGCCTACAACAGGTTGGGTTGTTCACATTTGCAATGCCTTGATAATACCTATGTACTTCAGGGTTAACGCGAAATTAAGTATCACGGACTTTCCTTACGGTTACGAATGTCATACTTAGAGGGCTTCTAATTTATACAAACGTTAACATGTATTGTTAGTACAACTTCTTTATCGTTGTTGTATTTTGTAATTTGTGATGTTGACCCGAAATTCATAATTCTTTCCTTTCTACTCTAGGCAGAAGGCCTGAAATTTTCAGGGAGAGGGTGGTTGATTACGTGTTCCATATTACTAAACTAGTTCTTATATTATTGACTCCGAAAAGGTGAAATAGAGAATCGACCACGGTGGAATTTGAACTGCGAATTTAAAGAAGGACTAAAGGCCGGTATGACTTGTGTCGGGCCTGCTAAAAGTTCTGACAGCTAGCCGTCTTGATCCAATATTAATATTTTCTTGGATGAACCAGGGAGCTGACAGAATCGTTAGCGCACTTGGAAAATGCTTGGTAGCATACAACCGATGTCTGTTTGCCTGTCATTCTTTCGGGATTGATAAAATAAGTACCAGTTGAGCACTGTAGTCGATGTAATCGATTTATCTCTACCCTCGATAATGCCGGCCTAGTGCCAAAAATGTCAAATCCATAATTACTGGGATAAGTTACCCAAGATCTCCTACTATACGAGCAAGAAATAGTTGAATGTATGTTAGCATAATGAGTAAATTTTTCTGTTTCACAACACCAATTATACTCGGTTTGCAAAGTTTATTCAGGTTTAAAATATATTTTCATTTCTTCAGAACTTTACCTATTGATGTGAAATTGATTATGACAGAACACAATTCAGCATCGTCTTTATACATCCACTTTTAATTGTTTTAAGAAGTCCATGATCTGCTTTATTTACACTATTGTTTTAGTGTAACTGATGCGATTAAATAGATTGATATAAGGAATATGTGTTTGCTATTATTTTCTCAATGATTTTTCCTCAGAAATACATGACTTCACAAACACAGGTAATTTCCATATGTCCAAAATCATTTATATGAGTCATACTTTAAAACAATGATAAATTATTAGCAGATTCTGGCCGGACAATAGCATCAGGTTGAAAACTAACGATATACAAACTTTGCAGAATCTTGACACATACCAAATGTTAGAGACTAATCACCAAATGTCAGGCAGTCTTTCGATCAAAGGTGATCAAAGGTGAAGTTTCAGACAATAAATTACGCAGCGTTAACTTCACAATTGGAACAAATTCTACCTCGTCATCAATTCATAATGTGCTTATGAAAAATTACCGTAAATAGAAGTAGTAAGTAAGAACACAATACTATCAACATAACGTATAAATATTAGGTCTGAAAATAATCCTAAAATAAAGACCCACGCCCGTCTACTATATGCTTTACATACTAAAGCAAATAATCGCACTGTAACAGGAGACGCAGAACTCCATGTAATGTTACAGAGACTTACAAATCCGGAGTGAGTTTAGCGTGCTTGGTGGAAAAATATTCCATTATAAATTTTTTTCAATTTGTTCCATTAAGAAATTCAAGAGTTTGATATCACGGCAGTTGGAAAATACTATAACATGTTGCCCAATATATTCTCAGCTGTACACACACCCTCTCGAGATATGACGGAAAATGCATATTTTAGCTTGAATCCTTCTCTGCTCGGTTCTCAAACTAAACAGTCAACCCGTAGAAATCTGTGATCGATACCATCTTAAATGAAACAATTTCACAATAACAAGGAGAGAAAAGTAATTGGTAATTTCGATGAAAGAACAATGAACAATTAAAAGAATAAAATATATCCTGGATGAACAACAAGAATAATTTCAGAAACGTAGGTAGGAAATCCCCGTCTATTTGTATGTGGTGATTGATAAACGGACTGTAAGTAAAGCAGAAACACATGATATAGCGAATAGATAAACATCATAAATCTAGCATAGAAGTGTTGTCTATGGACAATAGAATAAATTGGAGTATAATTTTACTTAAAAATAACATTCACTCCAAATTTGTCGAAATATAGAAAGTATTTCATAGATTGTCAGCGAACAGTATATTAACGTCACACAAGGTGGAACGCAGAGAGGCTGATGTTGACTTTGCAGTTCGATCGGATATCCTTAAGAAGTTGCAGGAGCTTCTTGTTCCTGTAAATGAACGCCTAATGACTGTACGATTGTACCTCAAAGTGAGAAGTTTGCTACTCTAAGTTCATATGCACCTACTTTGGCTAGCTGTGATGAAGATAAAACTATTTTTATACCCAGCTGAGATCTATACTTAGGAAATTCCCTAATTCTGATAAAGTCATTCTACTGGGGGATTTTAATGCCAGGGTTGGAAGAGACTGGCAAAAATGGAACTCTCTAGGACGTTTTGGAGTAGGGACAATGCATACCAATGGTCTCATGCTGCTGGAGATTTGCGATGAACATGGACTTTACATCGCAAGCACTCATTTTATGCACAAAGGTGATCACACGACAACGTGGATGCATCCAAGGCCCAAAGATTTGCACTTGCTGGATTATGTCATCATCCGCAAGCGTGACATCTATGACATTTGTAATGTCAAGTCCTTTCATGGATCTGAATGCTGGACAGACCACAGTCTGGTGCGAGCAAGGTTCCGGATGGTGATTATAGTGAAAGACAGAAGAGGGCCAGGCAGCAATGCTCGGTGTCTGCATTTCCACAGGATATATGATGCTGTGTTGAGGAAAGAGCTTCATACTCGCTTGTCCAGCATCGCAAATACTGCAGCATGGGATGATTTTGGAGACCATGTTCTTGAATGTGCTGCTGAAACACTGGAATATGCTACTACGAGACACAGAGACTGGTTTGATGAAAATTATGCTGACGTTAAGCGACCATTGGCTGTAAAGCGCCATGTTTACAATGTATTGCTACACAGAGAACTTTCTGCTATGCAGCGAAATCTAGCACTTGCTCACTATACCAGTGTAAAATCACTACTGCAGCGACCTTTCAGGAAGATGCAGAACACTTGGTGGGAGGATCTTGCTCGTGATGTTCAGGCTGTTGCAGATGCAAATGACAGCTCTTTTACTTTCGAAGGAGTCTTCCACTCTATTTACTAAATCAACAGAAATCACAGTTCGCTAGTTCGAGCACTTCTCTGAACTCCTAAATCATGAGTCAGTTGTGCATTAAACAGTGATTGATACTATGCAGCAAAGACCTATCATGGGCTCCTTAAATTCCACACCCTCAATAGATGAAGTAATGACATCAATAAGTTAATTGAGTCTTGGCAGGACACCTGGAAAGTATGGAATTTGTGCTGAGGTCTTGCGATTTGGTGATGATTACATGATACAGTCCCTTCGTGAACTTATTAGTACAGTCTGGAGGGATGGTGCAACTCCTAACGACTGGAGTCAGAACAATGTGTGGTAACTACAGAGGTATTGCTCTACTATCAGATGCTGGCAAAATTCTGGCAAATATTCTTCTTCACCGCCTGAATGGCTGTCTGGTAGTTGATGTCCTATCTGAATCTCAATGTGGCTTCCGATCTGGTAGAGGGACAATGAATATGATTTTCACAGGAAGACAGATGCAGGAGAAGTGCTATGAGCAGAATATGGATCTTGTTCAGGTATTCCTTGATTTAACGAAGGCCTCTGATACTGTAAATAGGGCCTTTCTGTGGAAAATACTTGGCAAACATGGATGTTCATATCACTTTGTATCTATAATCAAATCATTACATTATGGAGTGGAGGCTTGGGTCAATGATGGTGGTGTCAAGCAGGGTGACATCCTTGCCCCAACTCTCTTTTCTTTGTACTTTGCTGCTGCTTTTACTTATGCTTTTGCTAATGTTAGTAATCAGGGAATATATGTCAGATGTCGATCTTCTGGCCACCTCTTTACTCTGCGCCGATATTCTACCAATTCCAAAGTTTTCCAGACTTTTATTCGTGACCTCCTTTATGCAGATGACTGTGACTTAGTCACTCATAAAGTGGATGACATGCAAATACTTATGAATCGCATTTCTGCAGCCTACACCAGGAAATCCATATGTAGAACTAGCTATCTTGGCTCGAGGTCGTTGTGAATGCTTGGCAGAAAAGATGAAGAAGAGGAGGAGGAGGAGGAGGAGGAG
>NC_068991.1:26132541-26133289 GCF_001194135.2 Octopus bimaculoides
ATATATATATATATATATATATATATATATATATATATATATATATATATCCGTATATATGAGTGTATGTGATGTGTCTGCATATATATATCCTTGTATATGTGTGTAGCAGGTGCGTGTGTGTCTAAGCCTGCATGTGAGTGTTTGAATTATTAAAGAACTTACGTTTTACAAGCCATTGACATCAATTTCGTAGACAGCGTAGTCTGAATAAGTAGTTATAAATTAACCTCATTGTTGCTGAGAATGTAATACACAATAAAGTGATGCGGGGATGTAATGCTTGCTCAGTAACGTAAGCAACTACACAGGTATATTCACAATTAAACCGAATAGCTTGAAATTATTAATACTTTAAAATTATGTATTTTTTCGATGATCGATATATATATGTATACATACAATTGCTAGATTAAAATCAGATGTACATAAACATGAAGACAAAGCATTGAATCACATGTGCAATGTTTTTGAATAGATTAAAATACGATGCATATAAAGATATGTATAAACGAATATGCATATGTATGTGCATGTATTCATGTATTTCAATGCTTGTTTTTGCTTCTTGTGCACATCCGATTATGCTTATAATAATCCTGCTATATATTTATATATATATATATATATATATATGTTTGTTTGTGTGTGTGTATGAGTGTATGGTTGTGCGTATGTGTGTGTGCGTGTGTGTGTTGGTATTTATATCTATATATACGGATATATGTATATATATATATATATATAT
>NC_068991.1:26133324-26140203 GCF_001194135.2 Octopus bimaculoides
TATATATATACATATATATTTATACATACATACATACATACATACATACATACATACACACATTCATTCACACATAGACAGACATACAAACACACACTAATATACACAGACACAATTATTTCTATATATCACGGGCTTATTTCAGTTTCCACCAACCAAATCCATTGACAAGTCGTTAGTCAGCCCGAGGTTACAGTGGAAGGCACTTAGCTAAAATGGTACGCAGTAGGACTGAGCCTGAAACCCATGTGATTGGGAAGCATGCTGGCTAACGCAAAGCCAGGTCTGAGCGTATACATACATACATACATACATACATATTACATACATACATATTACATACATACATACATACATGCATACACACACACACACACACACACGCACACACACATATATATATATATTACAAGTACAACTAACCTTTGACTACATTCCTACATTGCACGAGATCACGAAAATGTGATCGGATACAATATTTTATAACATTAATATTTTATTCAAATTTTCATCTCCGAATCTATCATGATAAAATTATGGGCCATGAAGTCCACAAATAGATTCTACTTATTGTCTCCAAGAACCGCCGAAATACACTGAATATGTATACATAGAAATAAATGGAAAGATATCTTTATATACAGAAAAAAGGGAAGAGAGATAAAGATAGAAGTAATAACTTAAACGTTTTTTTTTTATAAATACTTCCAGTATATCTTTATATTATATTTCCGTTTGTGTCATGTTCTTCTGGTACATTTTATTAAAAGCTGACAGTAGTTCCAATTTATCTTAAAATTAACTGCTTAAGATATATTATAGATAAAACAATCGTGTCTGGTAGATTAACAGCGAACGATGCCAATAACTCTGCTTAGCTTCGAGTCTGAAACAATTTCTCGCGTGCTGTCAACACTCAATGAAACCATGTATTACTTGAAGTTCCATTAATTCCTTACCTTCTAATATTACCGAAAGTGTATGCTTATGTAAGAACGAAATTTTATACAGTAAAAAGCAAAATAGGACTAAAACAAAAGGAAACAAGCAAGAATTATTGTCCCTTTCTTGTCAAGAATCATTAATTTAAAAGCAGTATTAAATATATGAATACAAAGTACGTTATTTCATACTTTATTTGTGAACGTGCTACTTTATATATTAATAATTTGTATCAATATGTAATTCTAGTGGAAAAGATTACTATCAACAAACGACATAAAAAGTTAAAACTTTTGTCGAAGCAAATTGAGTGCACTTACTATAAATTAAACTTTATTTTGTATACAGGACAATATCTAGCGGATGTTACATCAATTAGATACTATCTGATTTGCATAAAGAAATCATATGCACTTTAAAAATCATTGCACGCAGAAATAATTCTATGATTTATAAGTGCAGGCTATATTGTATTACTCATACCCAGCGTTAATTCTAATATTTTCGGTAATCCACAGATGATATTGCAAAGAAGTAATCACATAAAATATCTTAATTTTATCAGATATCATTTAACAATTTGCAAATTGGAGATTTCTGTTTGAAATTCATAAGTCAATTATATAAATGTTTCAATTTATATTTCCTGTTTCCATTAGGAAATGAAGTTCTTATGATATAATTGACATGGAGAAAATTATGGCAGTATATGTAATAATGAACTAATAATTAAGGAATATTGGAAGAGTTCGAATGAACGGTAAATTTTGTGATAAAGTTTTATTTTCAGGAATTACCAGATCACGTCTCATCACCTTAATTCTTAGCAATTCACTAACGAAACATAATGACACTATACCAGCATAACGTACCGGAATTTATTGGAATAATATCTTTGATACTGATGGCTCATACGTACATATTAATACAGGAATATTAATAGTATATAATTATACTATACACTCATTGTTTTCAATAATGATTTGCAGTTAGTCCTTCGTACACACACTACAGGTGAATAATTATATCGTCTTGAATTTTAATTAACTAACATAGTTGAAGACATGTTCATGTAACATTGACAAGATATAATTTTTCTTGATCTCCATCTCCAACAGCTTCTGCAAAGCAATGAAATGTACCGTTAATAGTGTGTACACTGAAAAGGTTTTATGAAATGCACAAGTAATTGTTTTAAAAACACTCCTGATTGAAGGCTTTGACATTAAATTTTATTTCTGTTTGTTTTAGATTTTATGGTTTAATTGTATTAACCTTTCTGCATGGCTCTTGGAAATGATTAATACCAAACAATATATTAATTCCCAGTGCGTAAAAAAGAGTATACTGTGCCAATCCCACAAAGATCCAGGCTGTGGCGTTGAAGATGACATTTTCATTCTTTGATATTAAATGAAATCGCTTCTTTGTAATGTACATGAATAACTTACTGAAAATTCCCTGAAATATATAAACATATATTTGACTCTTGTATATATTCGCAGCAAACGCTATTTTCAGTGCTTTTATTCAGCTCGTTAAACATATATTAGAAGTTACACGACAGTAAATTTGTTATTTCATTTAGGGAGTATTCACTCGACTGTTATTTAATTCGTGTCAGTACACATAAAGGAAGCATTTTGTGATGCTTTATTGGGCTTTGGATAAGAAGATATTTAAAAAAATCGTTGATATCAGAAACATCTCAATACGAATTAAGAATACATACAATGTATAATCAGTTAAAAATCAAACACCAAATCATGGCACTCAGACGGTTATGACGACGAGAGTTCCAGTTGATTCAACAGTCTACTTGTCAAAGTAACGTGAAAGTGGCTGAGCTCGCCACTTAGTATTTCTCGGAGAGATTCAGCGTGACACAGAGTGTGAGAAGGCTGGCCCTTTGAAATACAGGTACAACAGAAACAGGAAGAAAGACTGAGAGAAAGTTGTGGTGAAGGAATACAGCAGGGTTCGCCACCCCCTACCGGAGCCTCCTGGAGCTTTATGTGTTTTTGCTCAATAAACACTCACAACGCCCGGTCTGGGAATCGAAGCGGCGATCCTGTGACCACGATCCATTGCGCCTCCACTAACAACAGATATTCTAAACAATAAAGACAAATATAAGTTGATATGAACGGTGGAGTTAGGGCATCTGATATAATGCCCGCGATATTCTACTACAATTCTTACGCCTTCAGTTCAAATATCCCTGAGACCATTTTTGTTGTTGGTTATTCTGTTATTGAAAAAGACAATGTCCTAGCTAAAGTCAGATATTGAAGCAATATTCCTTGATGTGAAAAGAATTGTAATTATAATTACACAACGCATCTAAGTGCCTGTTCTGAAGGGATATCTTCCTTACATAGAAAAACAAATGTTACGAAATATTACGTAGCTGTTGACATAAAAAGGATAACGAAATTTTTATGTTTATAGACAAATAATTCTTGGTATTCAGAAAAAGACAAGATAATATAAAACTTAACTATCAATATATAATATGACACTGTCAAGGCTGTATCATAGACAGGCTTTCTTCGTAAAACTGTGTTTTGGGTTACACTACCACCACTACCGCCATCCGAATTTGTGAGTGTCTTCCACAATAGACACAGATTCACCGACCAATGGTGAATACAGTTTCGTCGACAAAAACTGATCGCAAGTACATCAAATGGTTGTTACATTTCCTGAGTGGTAGACATAAACTGTCACCTCGTCCGAAGGCCAACATAAGGGCTGATAGCATTGTGCAGACATTGGCAAGAATTTTGGCAGAACTTTTGCTTGAGGATAATCGTCTCTTTTGTTACCACCAGTTTGGAATGCGATAAAAAGCCTCAATGCTACACAGCTACCTCTCACTAAGTTCCAAGAGAAAATATCTACTGCCTATTTACAGATGGTTGAGAAACAGAACTGAACATAAACAAAACATAACAACCCTTACAAAATACAAGTAGTAATATTTCTATTACATCATCAACAGGGAAATGCATAGAATAATTATACAGTCTCACAAGATCATATGATTTGCGATAAAACATCAAGATGTAGCTTCAAATGATATAAGATGCCAAAAAATCAACTGTTTGCAAGCTGTAGACATTAGAACATAGGGAAATCCTTTCCAACCGGTTTAGTGAGTAGCAATAAAATCAATATCTATCTATCTATCTATCTATCTATCTATCTATCTATCTATCTATCTATCTATCCAATCTAATATAATATCCGTCTGTCTATGATAATAATAATAATAATAATAATAATAATAATAATAATAATAATAATAATAATAATAATAATAATAATAATAATAAACATACTACTACTACTACTACTACTACTACTACTACTACTACTACTAATGATAATAATAAATTCTCTAGAACAACACTATGTACAAATCCAAATAAATGGTACCCTAGGCATAACACCTACATGAACTTCTAACTTGTTGTCTCTTGAGGTCTCTGGGTGAGACTTGAATCCAACTTGTACAAATGCAAAACAAAAGTCAAACATAAAATAATAATAATAATATTGATAATAAATAATATATATAGAGGTTGGACAAAATAATGGAAAAACCTAGCATCAAAGCATCATAATTTTGAAATATCTATAAAAACGTTAAAAGCTTATTTATTTTTATGTTTTTATTTATTTATCATTAGTGTTACTTAATATGTTTTGCTAAAATTGCAGTTTATTTTTAGATATCAGGCGTTTAAAATCTTCGGAGCAAAATCATTTACAGTGATTCTGCTAGCATTTCAGTTGGCAGAATGGATTCACCAAAATAGTATATATTTGACCATAACAGAGAAAATTAAAGATTAGAAGAGTTTTTAGGAGGGGGAAGAAATAATTGACTCCATGACTATTTATCTTTATTTATAACTAGAGAGGAAGGCGCGGTTCCATTAGTCTAAGTTTATCTATTGGTCAGCTGGAAGGAAATCATTTTTGTGTGAAGTCAACCTACTAAATTATCGTGGTCGTTTGTGAGGGGACCAACATGCATGCTTTATTTCTACAAGTCGAGAAGTCAGAGGCAGTAACAAGGAAGTAAGGGATAGGGGAGGGAGGATAAGGAGAAAAAAGAAAGCTGACCAACAGTTACTAATTGCCATAATATTAATAAAGGGAGACTTTGAAGGGTAATGGAATTAGTTATGGGGGCAAAGCTCTAAACTATGTTTGGGTACCATTGCATGGGAATAAAACGAATCTACTACAACTACTATAGCAACAAGGGCAATTAAAAATTAAATATAGGCAAATAATTAATAGGTACTTAAAATTATAAGAAAGAGAGATGTTTTGAGACATAAAAAGTTTTTGAGGAAATTTAAATTTTAAAGAAATATTGAGTATATATCAGAGTACAAATGAAGTTGTATGAAATTTATAAAAGAGACACCAATAAAATAAAAGTAATAAGCTTTTTTAACATACGCACCAATTAAGGGAGGCTAACGATAAGTCATATCAAATATTAAGTATTAAATATAACATAAATAAATAAAAACCATTTAAAATATATAAAGATGTAAAAAAAATATAAGGTATATAAAAATACGTAAAAGGTAAAAATATATAAAAATCATAACAGTATATTAGAATTATTAAAAACGTATTAATGAAAATAAAAAAAATAAACAAACAATAACAATAAGATCATAATAAAAATGAAAAACAAAAATAAAAGGATTTTATATTATACACAAAGAAAATACAAAAATAAAAGAATAAAGAACTTTTGATGTTATATGTTAGAAGTCGGAAAGAGTGATGTTAATAATAACCGTAGATAAAAATATAGTAAAACAACTTTTTGTGCGAAAAATTAATATAAAAAAATAAAAAAATATATAATCTTATATCAACAATATATGAAAGTTACTAATCTTGAAAGGGATAGATATATATTATAGTATTGTTTTCTACTCTAGGCACAAGGCCCGAAATTTTTGGGGGAGGAGGCCAGTCGATTAGATCGACCTCAGTACACAACCGGTACTTAATGTATCGATCCCAAAACGATGAAAGGCAAAGTCGACCTCGGCGGAATTTGAAATCACAACGTAAAGACAGACGAAATATATATATTATAATATTGTATCGGGAGGATACAGTACTGGGTGATTTATGTATAAATAAATGATTGTCTCCTAATTTAAGTCTACGAATAATTATTTTGTAAATTATAAATGGACAACTCTCGAAAGAAGACTATAAGTAGGATACATTAAATAAAGGACATTAAACATATTTAATAAAATGTACATGTCTGAATATCTTAAGAGCTGATATCACCTATCAGCAAGTTTAATTATCTACATATACTGCAAGAATATTTTTTGGCCGGTACTTAGGTACTAAGTTTTATACTTACATAACATTGTTGTGTGTGTATATTATTCCCACCAAAAGAAGTGCCTCAATTTAAGTACCTAATTCAACTGAGTCTTATATATACATATATATATATATAAAGGGTATATATTACGCGCAAGTGTAGTTGTGTGGTAAGAAGATTGCTTTCCAACCACACGGTTCCAGCTTTGATCTCACTGCGTGGCAACTTAGACAAGTGTCTTCTGCTACAGCCTCATAGCCTCGGGCTGACCAAAGCCTTGTGAGTGGAATTGTTAGACGAAAATTCGAAGAAGCCTGTCGTATATATGTGTGTGTGTGTGTATGTATTTGTCCTCTGATGACCGGTGTTAGTGTGTTTACATCTCTGTAACTTAGCCGTTCGGCGAAAGCGACCGATAGAATAAGTACTAGGCTTAATTAATAAGTCCTGTGGTTGATTTGCTCGACTGAAACCCATGTAGGCGGTGCTCCAGTATGGCCGCAGTCACATGACTGAAACAAGTAAAATTTAAAAAAACATGTATATATATGTAT
>NC_068991.1:26140572-26142213 GCF_001194135.2 Octopus bimaculoides
CAATCACATTGACCTTACAGTATATATCAAGGAAACAAAGACCCTTGTACAGGCAGCCCTAAATACCATCTAACCAGATTTTGATGTTACGCTCTCGAATAGACCTCTCGAAATAGTAGAGTATTTTCCATATTTAGACAACCTTTTATCTAAAGAGTGCACCCCAGGAAAGGACGCTGGAACATAGAATTGAAGCTGCAGTGGAAGAATTTCGAAAGGTAACCAAATGAGCCTTCAACAGCAAAGACCGTAACTCATCAATGTAAATTATGGTTTATAAGGCTATTGACATTTAAACCTTGCTATGCGGATGTGAAACCTGCACGCAAAATAGTCGCGACATTCAAAATTTAGAGCGTTTTCATCAACAAAGGCTTCGCTGAAATATTGAGCATCAAATTGCAAGACAATGTGATCAACAATAACGTCCTGGAGAGAGGTAGCAGTCAAGGTATCGAATCGCTGACCATGAAACACCATCTTCGAGGGCCAAGACATGCAGTCAAGTTTTCCACGCCAAGTTTTATTCAGTGAGCTTATGTGAGGAAAATGACCATTTGGTTACCGTCTTCGAAGATACAAGGACCAACGCAAAGCAAAATTGAAAGCCACTGGAATTGAGCCTAAATCTTTTGAAACACAAGCCCAAGACCGAACCAAGTGGAGGTATTCCATCACCATTTGAACCAAAAACGTCGAAGAAATCAAATGACAGGAGGGAAAATCAACAACGCCCTCCGCCAGTACTATGCACTCAATTACAGTGATATTTCTATGCAAGAATTGGTCTACAGATTCATCAATGCTATCACCATTAAAGGAAGCTTTCAGCAAAGAAGAAAATAAATAGTAGATATAACCGATGACAAAAACAGCATATCGGCAACGCTCATGAAATATAGATGAATGTTAGATACAATGAAGTCTTAGATTAGAAACGTCAGTACGATAATTTTAATTCTTTTTCCAACTGGCAATTAATAGTAAAAAGAAATTATTGACTTTGTGATAAGCCATAATGAAAGATTTTGAAATAGAGTTATAAACTTCAATTTATATTGAAATTACAAATAAGAGCTTTGATATGATATTAATACATTAAGAATGAAAATATTTTGCAGCATAACTTGAAATAAATTTGATGTACCTTCGAG
Organism: Octopus bimaculoides; assembly: GCF_001194135.2. Classification (NCBI taxonomy): domain Eukaryota; kingdom Metazoa; phylum Mollusca; class Cephalopoda; order Octopoda; family Octopodidae; genus Octopus; species Octopus bimaculoides. The sequence continues at coordinate 26,141,727 of NC_068991.1, forward strand.
GACAGATTATGAAGTCTGCTAATCGGAAAAGATCGTTAGTTTCACTTCAATTTGCAGCAAGAGTTATATAAAAAATGCTAGGGATTAATGTGGACTAGTTAAGATTTCGATATTACTAATGAATTATAATCGACATTAATATCTTTTTAGCATTCTATCTACAACTTTCCAAATTCAAAAACAACAAATAGAAACGATAAAAATCGCAACAGAAAATAGAGGATTGCCCAAAGATTTGGTGTTTTTAAAAGATAATTTGATGAATAATAAGATTATGTGTAATATCGTCGTACATAGTTTGGCACCGTGAAGTCGATATATCATTATATTCTCGCTAAATGGTAATTTAGCGCGGTGGACAAATAACGTTCTTCAATTTACACACGCGCAGACATACACACATAAGACGCAAACACACACATACACACACATATGTATAAACAAATACACACACACACACACACACACACACACACACACACACACA
>NC_068991.1:26142265-26153887 GCF_001194135.2 Octopus bimaculoides
TATGTATATATATATATGTATATATATATATGTATATATATATATACACGCACATACAAATATCAGCTATTTCGTTATCATTTTATGCAAAGCGTGCATTAAAATCTAATAAGGATGATTTTCAATCATTATTGACTATTGTTATTAGAGATATTAATATTATTGTTGCTCTTGGTTTAATCAGGAAATGAGAAGAAGAAATTTACCAATCAAACTCTCTGGAGAAGGTGCGTACATTTCCACCGTCTTTATTGACAGGAATACTAATGACAGAAAAGTATAAATATTTGACAGTAGCCAAAAAACAAATTTCATCGTCATCATAGACAAAGCAAATTCATCGAACAAGTAACCACGCACAGATACAACATACATACACATGTGCATGTATATACATAACTATACAAAATACCATTATATGTGTGTATGTGCGTTTGTGTGTATATATGTATTTGTGGTTGTGTAACTAAGTATGAGTGCACATACACATACACAAAGAAGCACACACACACACACACACACACACAAAGACACACACACACACACACACACACACACACACACACACACACACACACACACACACACACACACACATATATATATATATATATATATATATATATTGTTCTGGTGGGATCCTTTAATCTAACGAGGCCATTACTCTCTATCAGTCTACCTTCGGTCTTGTCTGTATAACATCCCCAACCGTGGCAGAAAACTCATACAGGGAAGTGATGTTCCCGTGTGTGGCGATTGCTACACCCACGAGCCAGCTTGCAAGTTTTGTACTGGTGGAAATTTTGTGAGAAGCAAAGAACGGATTTCCCATCCTTCTTAAAATATCTGTTAAGATCCATGATCCAAAGAGAACAATCACTTGCAATATATTCTTATTTGTCGAGGGATCTTTTATACAAAGGTGTGTTCGACCAATGCTTTTCTACAGGAAATCATCTAGCTGATGTTTCTTCCTGTTATGTACATGAGCGAGCTAGTAAAGGCATTGGTGTTGGAGAAGACAGACGGAAATGAGGAAAACATTTAGCATAAACACGTTTTTCTAGTGGCGGGTTCCTGTGAATATCCGTCATTAGCTAACCAATTTTTAGAGCTGTGATATTGACAATACTCTTTGTGCCAGTTGCGCTTCTAATCGTCTATCAGAAAGCCCTTGTTGGTGACTCGGACAGTTTCCATGATGTTCGAATGTACCTCGGATGGGCTTGTGTAAAGCGTTAATAAATCAGACGTAACTAGAATAGAAGTCCCGAATCTCGTTAGTGCGAAGCTGTGTACTAAGGGCGTAGGATTTATAGACTACCGACTGTTTTCATAATGCTTTAGTTTGAATCTCTTACTGGAGATGCTTTACCAAACTCACGTGCTGTAATGCTGCATTTCTAACACATCTGTTAAATTAAACAAGATGGTGAGCCTGCCCTAGATGAGGAAGAAAAGCTATGTGAACTATTAGGTTAGTACGATCTTATAAGTCTAAACTGTAATAATTGTGGGGGCGCCTCGCTTTGGTCCAACACCTTGGTTTACTTCAAGTTGGTTTTGAAGTCATACTAGACTCTTGAAAAGCTACCTATATTGTGTTGCGATTGCTCCACTGTGATATTACCGATGCAGCTTTGTATACAAATCTATTCCTAATGATCAGTTCACACTTTGGATTTCGCCTTCAGTCGCTACAAAACTGTTAACCTTTCCACCGACCTATTATGTAAGTAGGCACTATGAATGGATGTTACCAAGGCTCGAATCTGCAACACTGCCAAAAATGATACCAAAGATTTATTGAAAGGAAGTATGTTGTTGATTGCATTGAACTACACATAGGTATTATCTCAATCTTTTTTGCAGCAATTTCAGGTGTTCACCAACGAATACATATTCCTCTCTTTATTTACTTATACGATGTAACAATGTCGAACATGTGACAATGTCGTCATATCATGCGGCATTGATCACCAATGATTTTTAAGGGAATGCTATTTAATATCTTCTCAATGAATAACATTTCCATGGTTTTATATATACTTGGCGTGCCCAACACCGAACGCGTTACCACGATTTTCGTCATCTTTACTAGATTCCAGTGTTGAGAGGCAGGCATTCAGCTGAAGTGTCTGGCTCAGGATCAGACCAATGGATTCTGAGAATCTTTTGCACACTCCAAAAAATGTTGCCTCTCCCAATTAATGATTGGAATCTAGAAAATTTCAAACGTCATTTCTACCGTACATTCTAATGGTTACTTTTAACTAGCCTCAAGATTTTAGCTTAAGATCTGCTTTCGATATTTCGATATTTCTGCAAGAATATATTCCTCAAGTGATTTGAAGTATTCCAACTCTTTGTCTTGATGCTGTGATACATTGCTGTCAGTGTTCTATTTGGATATATTACAAAAGAAAATCATACTAAAACAATTTGTTAGTATCGATAACTAACAGTCATTATTCTTGAAATAAAGGTTTTGATCAGTGTATTCGTACAGAGACTGTTAGAATTTGTCATGAAATACAAATACAAATCAATACAGAATGTTGAGCTTCCTGTAATTTAGAATTCAGTGAGATGTTCTGTGAATTCATTCAGTGATATAAGAACGATGTAAATGTTAATGTCATCTGGCTAGATTTTAGTTAGTGTGTACAGCTCGATTTAAAATTCAAAATGCTGTTCTTCTAAGTTCTTAACGTGCTCAGGTATATGCTGGGACGAGTATTTTGGAATGTGACTCGAAGCGTATTCGTATAGTACGAAATGATAGTCCCTGGTGATAAAGTTCTTCATATAGCGTCTTTTGTCACCAATCCTCTGTGACAGGAGAACGAACATTCGGACTATGTATGCTACAGAATATATGGAAAAAATTATCGTTTAGGAAGGGAGATACGTTACCATCACTGTGCCTACTTTGAGCTGTTCTGGTTATTTCGGTGCGTTGTTAATAGTCTCATTCTTGGGATGGAATATACTGTGCACTGCCAATATATTCTTTGTCTTTGTATCCGTACTAATCTTTCTTTTGCCAGTTTATGATTCCTGCCACATACCAAAGTGATGCTATCGTCCATGTATCTACTGACTGGAATTTATTCCACCTAGTCAGTTTTGAGCGCAACACCAATCTTAGAATTCGGAAACATTCTTTCCTCGGCTGTTTTTTTTTCATTCCCCCCTCCATGATTTCATTGAACTCTAGTATGTAAAGGTATTTATAGCCTTCCTTCTCTATTAGGTAATTCTATCCTTGCCAGGGACTGTACCTTGCCTCATTTCAGGTTCATTACACCACGCTTCATGTGTCCGAATTCCATCATAATTTTAGCACTAAAACAGTGGAACGCGTTCACCAAAGAACTTACTTGTTCCTGATCATTGCCATACAGCTTCAATGCCCGATCCTTGCCATAGAGCTTCAGTGCCTCAAACTTCCTACACAGCTTCAATTAGTGGAAATAGATGAGTTCATTATTGTTATTATGATTATTGTTGTTGTTGTTGTTGTTCTGAAATTCTCTCGGATAGTTGTTAATTACCGGTTATTCTTTACTTGAAAGCAGGCAATATCAAATCACCAAAGGTTTCAAGTAGTACCTTCTCCTTTGACTCAAAGAGACAGTATATTCTCCTTAGAATGCAAGCTGCACCCAACAATGCTGTTGTCTCCTGGATCATTTCGAGCCCTACAATAGATCCAGTATTCTTAATATGTTTTCCAAAGTCCTTGAAAACTGCTCCTAATGCTCCAGTTACCACCGGTATCACCATTTCTTTTCTCATACCTTATAAATGTTCTGCCTCATCTTGCAATGGCTGGTATTTTTCACTCTTTTTCGTTTTCTTACATTTCACCCTCGAATCAGCTGGCATTGCAAAATCTATTATCTTTACTTCTTTTTCACCTTTATGGATGAGCACGATATCTGGTCGTCTCGACTCTATGACTCGGTCGCACTGCATGTTAAAATTCCAGAGTATTTTGTAATCTTGGTTTTCCATTACTCCTTTTGGTTTGGGTTCATACCATTGTTCGGCTCTCTCGAGGGTTTTTTTAACGCACAACAGTGGATATATCTGGCCACATTGTCGTGTATCCTTTTGTATTCGCGTTGTGTGAGCTTACAGCAGTCACGAAGAATATGGCTTATACTTTCTCCCTTCTCAGAGCACATCCTACGATGTGGCGAGTTAGTGTTTTTATCAATGTGATATTTGGAGTAGTTTGCTCTGAGAGCCTGTTCTTGAGCGCTGCAGACTAATGCCTCATTGGACCCTTTTAAGTCTCCTTTCTGCAGCCATTGCTAGGTTCTATTCCAATCAATCTCATCTTTATTCTTCAATAACTGACTGTGCATTTTCGTGTCCTGGTAAATTTTCTTCGTCTGTTCTCTCTGGTCTTTCTTAAACTGTGTTGGATCTACGGCTTCATTCACTTTTAAGGTTCCCTGCATTTCCACTGCTTCAATCATTTCTTCTTTACCCCTCTCCTTTTGCATACCAAACCAGGTTATTCTCCTCTTTTCTTACACAACCTTCACAACACACCAATCCTTGTCTTCCTTTCCTCTTTACATACAATTTTACACATCACACTTCGGGTGTAATTTCTTGTTCATTGTCATAAATTTACGTGTGCTCCAGTCTATCTCTTGTAATTCGTGTTTCTTCCAAGATGCTATTCCTGCCCCATATCTCAACAAAGCAACCGCCCACGTATTAATTGCTCTAATGTTATAGCGGCCATTTAGCTTCGATTGGAACACAAGCCGAGTTCTCCTCAAGTACTCTTTCCTGTACATTTTTCATCTTCTGCTCATTCATCTTATCTCTTTCAATGATACCCAGGTACCTATATCCTTCCTCTCCGACTTCCTTTATAATTTCACCACTTTCCAGCTTGATCCCATGGCTTTTACTGATTTCTCCCCTTTTGAGAATCATTACACCACATTTCTCGATCCCAAATTCCATGCCAAGATCTTTGCTAATTATTTGCAGAGTTACCGTCAAACACTCAATTTGTTTCTCAGTTGTAGCGAATAACTTTAGGTCATCCATAAACCACAGGTTTTTTACTTTCCCCCTGCCTAACATGTATCCCACACGCATCTTTCTTAGAACGATCGTTAATGGCGGTATGCAGACAACAAATAGGAGAGGTGACAGACTGTCCCCTTGAAAGTTTTCTCCTTTGATATTTACCTCTCCTAGCTTACCTTGCCTTGCTGTGAGTTCAGTTCGCCACGTTTTCATTGAGACCTGTATTAACTTCAAGATATTGTGGGATACCTTAAGCAGTTTAAGGCATTCAATAATCCACGAGTGTGGGAACATGTCATATGCTTTCCTGTAGTTCACCCATGCCATCGCCAAATATTTGTGTCTCTTCTTGCAGCCAGCCAAGATAGTCTTATCGGTTATTATTGATCTTTTTTTCCACTGCTCTTACGTCTACACCGGTTTTGTTCCACTAGCAGTAGATCGTTCTCATCTAGGTACTCATAGATACTGTTTGATATGATGCCCGTCATCAGTTTCCACATCAGTGGCAAACAAGATATTGGTGGGAAATTTCCAACAGCATTCCCTTTACTTGGGTCCTTCTGGCATACTGCCGTTCTTCCTCTTCTCATCCAGGCCGGTACTTGGATGCGACTACTCAGTTTTCCGTCCATCTGTCTCGCAATTATCCTGTAGAGAATGTGTCAAGTGTTTAATCTAAAAGCCCTGAAGCCAATCTAGGCCAGGCGCATTCAAGTTAGGAATTTTCTTGCACTGATCTCTAATCATCTCGGTTATTCTCCTCTCTCCTCGTTGAGTCTTTAACCACTCTGCTTCAGTTCCTTGTTGTTTCTCCTGACACCATATGTTTAACCAGAATCTTTTGCTTTCTTCAGCATCCGCTACGGCTTTTTACCTTTTCCGTTCCCATCTAGTTCCTGATAGACTCGTTTCTGATGTTGTTCGAAATGTCTTTAATCTGTCCTGCTCAATTCTCTGTTCATGTCTCTTTAGATTATGTGCTTTAGCATTCAACCTGTTTTAATAACTCAATCATAACATTGACTCCATTTCTCTTCACCCATAGTTCCTCCTCTCTATTTCAACATATTTCTCTCACGAAACTACATTTCCTTTTTTCCGTTCGAGAATATTAATGTTTTCTGGACTCGTTAACAGACTGCGTTATTCTCCTTTCCAAACATGGTTCGTTCAGGTCATGTTGACATTTACCTTTAGCTTTCAAACCTAACTTCTGAGCTATAAAGATCGAGATTGCATTTATCAGATTGTTGGTGTCTGTGATGTTGTCAGTCCGGATATCACCAGTAGTAATATTATTTATCTTCCTGACCTATTCATTGAATTTCTTTCTGTCTGCTTTTTAAACCCCGTAAGAAAGTTCTGTTCACCAGAGATCCAAACATCAATGATTTCATTCAAAATGGATATCTGTTCCTCGGTTCTCTCATCGCTTTCCAGATCGATAATCTCGGCTTGATGCTCGTTTTCTTCTTTTAACTCTGCTGCCATAGTTTCACTATCTGCATTCTTTTCCTCATCCTTCTGTTCACCGCTGGTCTTGCTATCCGTCTCTTAATGAAAAGAAAATCAAACAACTGGAGAAGTAGAATTGAAACTGAGATTGAATCATTGCGAAGGGAGATATCAATATTAACTGCGCTGATATCTGGAAATGGTGTAAGATCAAGAAAAGGCAGGAAGATCGTGAGAAAATATGGACGCTCAACAAGGGAAGAACTAATGTCAGTGAATGAAACACTCAAACAAAAAGTTCAAGCAAAAGCTCAGAGAATACGCAGATTTGAGAAAAGAATCAAATTCTACAAGCAAAATAAGATGTTCAAATCCAATGCCAAATCATTTTACAGGGAAATAGGGAAAGAAAAAATAACCATTGAAAATCCACCCCCAATGGAAGAAGTTGAAAACTTTTGGAAAGGGATCTGGAGTGATGAGAATCCACACAATGAATATGCAGACTGGATCAAACGCACCTAAGATGCCTACAAAAGCCTACCAGAACAGGTATGGGAAGACATCTCAATCGCCGACCTAAAAGGTGCCCTAACGAAGGTCCATAAGTGGAAATCCCCTAGTACTGATAGAGTACCAAATTTCTGACTCTCATCACTCTCGTCCGCACACAAAATATTTGTAATACTATTTAATAGTATTATGAAAACCCGGTAAAACTCCCCATTGGATAGCAAATGTTATTACTTACCTCCTCCCCAAAAATAACGAAACCAAGGACCCCAAAAAACTACCGGCCTATAACATGTTTGTCTACTACCTATGAGATTTTGACATTTATTCTTATGGGGAAAACATATACGCTTATGGAAGAGAATAACCTCTTTCCCACTGAACAAAAAGGATGCAGATGAGGCTCATACGGATGCAAAGATCAGCTCCTAATTAATCCCGTGATCCTTGAGAACTGCCATAACAGCCGCAGAAATCTCAGCGCTGCAAGGATTGATTATAAAAAACCCTTTGACAGTATACCACATTCGTGGATTCTGAAAACGCTGGACATTTTCAAAATGTCTACTGTGATTTCAGATCTTTTAAGTATAATATGTCTCTATGGAACACGAAGCTCCAATTATGTCATTCTAACGGATTATTGCGCTCAAACAATATTAGCATAAACTGTGGCATTTTCCAATGTGATTCACTTTCACTACTAATTTTCTGCATGACACTAATACCACTCTCAAGTGCACTAAATAGAACAGAGAATGGCTATAAAATTGACAACAGGAAAATAAGCCATGTATTTAATATGGATGATTTAAAACTATATGGCAAAGATGATGAAGAGCTTCAAGGACTACTACATACTGTGAAAAGATTCAGTGATGATTTCGGGATGGAGTTTGGCCTTGAAAAGTGTGCCAAAGCCACTTTTAAGAAAAGGAAACTGGTAAAGTCAAGTTCAATAGAATTAGATGTCGAAACAGTAATAAAAGAATTTGAGCAGGAACAAATTTATAAATACCCAGGAATAAATGAAGGCTCTGGTATCCAACTTGCAAGCATGAAAGAGAAGGTTAGGAAGGAATGTTATAGAAGAGTTCGAGCAGTTCTGATGTCTGAGCTGAATGCATATAATAAGTTGTTAGCCATAAATTCCTTAGCAGTCCCAGTTGTTCTTTATAGCTTCAATGTGCTCAACTGGAATACCAGTGAAATAATGAAAATTGATAGAAAAATCCGCATGCTACTGACGTGTAATAAGATGCACCATCCAAAGCCAGACGTGGATCGTCTTTGCCATCCTAGTGCTCAGGGAGGTCGAAGCTTGAACTTACGCACAAAACCATCACAATCGGACTGGCCAAATACCTTGAAACAACCAAGGATTGGATGCTGAAACTTGTTGAAAAACATGAAAGACCGAAAACCTTCACTCTATTCTGAAAGAGAGCAAACAATTCGCATCTGATTTCCTCGATACCTACCAGATTGATCAGGTTGAAGGAAATTCGCCAACTGCTGCTGCAAAGAAAATAAAAGTAATTTCAAAGGCAAAAAGGCATAAAAACTAGCTAGGTCCAGTTGCTTTACATGGATCCAACCGTACCACAATGGCCACAACCTTAGAGAAGTAATATGACAACTGTGTAACAGTTTATCAGTTTTGAGAAAAATATCAGGAAGTGCTTTATCATTAGATGTTGTCAAGACCTCAGGTCCATTTCATTATCAATTCCAATGTTGGTGAGGTGGTCTATACTGAGATCTAATATACTTATATAACTACTGTTCATGAATATAGTGCTAATATTTTACCTATCACAATTAATGTTGAGCATTGTTTATACTACATACTGTAAAGTCTTCGGGGAGGATTCACATGTGTAGTTGAGGTGGTGAGCAGATGTTTTCTCTCAGTAATTGTGATTTTTCTACTCCCTCTTTGGATCTCCTTGAATTAAGACATGGGATCTCTAGGTCAACCTCCTGTTAAAAGAATCGATCTTGAACATCCTCAACTGACTACAAACTATGCATCATCTGCCAAATCAAGAAGACTGCACCCTCAGTAAGAAATCCTGCAGTAGAAACATTTCAAAATTTGTTAGGCAAATAAATACTTTGGCTGACTTGAAAGATCCAGAAGTTATTACTTTGAAAGAAAGACTTGGCAAGGACATTACTGTAGATTATTTGATAAAACAGCAAGCATTGTGCTGTAGAAAATGTTATTCCAATGCAACCAGCTCAGACCATCTGCAGAGAGAAAAGGTTAGATATGATGCAGCAATAGTAAAGAAGACAATATCACCCCTAAAACGCAAGCGCAGTCGCCCATCCATTTCACCTCCCAATGTTCAAGACCCATCAGCCTCATCCGGCTCTTTCACGAGATCAAAATCAAAATCATTCCAAAGACCTAAATGCTTCTTTTACCAAGGGAAAGAATCTGGAAATGTACATGCATGCAGCACTGAGAATATTGGGAATCAAATACCTGAAATTGTGCAGGAAAGTGATAACGACAGCTGGAAAGTAATCATACCTGTGAAAAGATATAACACCGCAATGAAAAGATATAATATAATACAAAATAATGTATGACAAAACAGTGAATAAGCACCAGTGGAAGTTGCTTTACTGATACAAAGAAAAAAAGTAGTGTTAAAAGCATTACAGGATAAATTGAATTCTTTGCAGATTTAAAACAGTTTTTAAATGGTGTCAAAATTATGTCTACAGTAGAGTTAGAGAAGTTCTACAAAGAATACATGAATGACCACGGTATAGATATTGTAGAAATGAATCGTACAAAAGAAAACGAAAATATTAAACGCTGGAAAAATATCAAATCTTACAAGACCTTTTGCTCGAAATAAACCAATATTAATTCTTAGTGAGCACTCCTCTTCTATAGCTGTCGAATTGGATGTAGCCAGCCAAGAGAAAGACGTGCCAAAGCTTTTTGATGTAAGCAGGCTAATAAGACATGCAATTGATAAAGTCAGATATAACCCTTGAATCTTTAATGATTCCCTGAAGGTGGATGAAAGTTATATACCACATGAACTGCATTCATTGCTGCGTTAGATTATTGAAGGTACGAGGATTGGGACAAGTGAAGATGGAAGAAATACAACCAATATAATGTGCCAACAAATAATCCAGGTGCAACAAATAATCCAGGTTCAGACGTCAGATAGACATATGTCAAACAAGGCAAAATCTGATGTTTCTAAATTTCATTCTGCAACTGAAACACCACTAACATGTGGAATTTCCTTGCATTTCAACCATGCACACAGAAGCAAGAGAGAAATTGACTTTCTTCACCATACTGGAATTGGGATATATACAACAAGGTAACAAAACATATCTCACAGATTGATTGTGCAGTGAAGGACAATATGAAGAAACATGAAGGAATATATATTCCAGGTAATCTTAGCAAGGACAAACATATTCTTGGATCACTGGACAATATTGACAGTCAGGTAGACATTGCAGATGGTAGAAACTCTTTTCATGGCACAGACATGGCTGTATACCAGGATATAGCCCATAGTAGAGAGGAGATTTTCAGTGACTCATTACATCTGAATCAATTTACTGACTTGAGATGGGTAGACGTACCCAAGTCACAACTAGATGTACAAGAGATTAACATTACTGGAAATCCCACACTTTACCAAAGTCCACATTATCCAGACTTCAACCTAGGTTAGTATGATGAATCCAAGGCAGCAGAGGAAATTGATGGCTACTGACCAAACACTTCAATAGAGAGAAATGTAGGATCAGGAATCTAGATGATCGTGAATTGAGACACGTGCTTTTAGTGAAACTTATGAACCAACAATTGAATCTGAAGATATTGAAGTTACAGGTCTTCCTATCGTCTAGTATTACTAATATTAAGACAAAGTTGGTTTTTAAGCATCTACTATTTCACTTAGCCTAATAATCTAGCTATAAATTAAATACCTATTAGAACTCCTCACCCCTTTTGGTTTTCCCTATAAACCTCCTTTCTGCTATATTTTGTCCATTTCCCTTCGTATATAGGTGTGTTTTTGTTTGTATTCATATCCATATGCTTGCATATACTTTTTGTTTAAACATGTGTATGCGTGTGTTTATGTTTATGGTTTATGTTTATCTATATGCATGCATCCATATGCGCACAGAGACAGACAAATAGTAGATAGATAGATAGATAGATAGATAGATAGATAGATAGATAGATAGATGATAGAAATATAGACATGGATACAGCTGATGCTAAATGAGTTCAAAGTTATCTTTTCATTTACATCTTAAAATTTTATTCAAGAAGAACTAATTAATCACCACATGAGATACCACCGATCAAAAAGAATAAAACGAATGAACTATGATGTTAATTAGAATATAATGAAAAATATTAATATACTGCTCGTTTTAATGATAATTTGTTAAACGGTATATACTTAATCAGAGTGTTATATCACATTATTAGAATTATGGAACGGTCGGTTTATGTTTAAAAATATCAACATTTAATAATAAAGGAAAAAATTCAAAAATTCATATGCTTTTGATATATGTATATAT
>NC_068991.1:26154001-26157450 GCF_001194135.2 Octopus bimaculoides
ATATATATATATATATATATATATATATATATATACATATATATATATTGTCATATATATTCATATGTATACAAACGTACACGGGCGCGCTCACACATACACACATATATAAAGTGATATAACGATGATGGGAAATTAATATAACGTAAGTATATCTATTAATATTAGTGGTAATTCTTTTCATATATTTAATGATTCTATGAATACAGGTTACTCGTTTATAAATTAAACAAAGTGAAAATAGAATATACTGTGAACATAAATGTATGTGAATTTTGTGTATTAAAATATTATTGCCGTTAGCCCTAATTTTATCGACTGGCTTTAGTTACGTACTGAAAATGTTTTTTGAAAATACTTATGTCAAAACCGAGTATCGTGAATATGAATTAAGATCTTAAATAAGCATTGGTTCTTTAGCAAATGCTTACTTCACCTAACTGCACTATAATTCTAATTTTAAGTAATGAAACGTTTTGTTAGTCATTTACGGATTAACGGATTAACTTTAGTCGTTAAAGTTATACCCTTTTTTTTCTAATCTCCGCATATGATCCCAATTATTTAAGGCGGCGAGCTGGCAGAAATGTTAGCACGCCGGACGAAATGTCTAGCATTATTTCGTTTGTCTTTACGTTCTGAGTTCAAATTCCGCCGAGGTCGACTTTGCCTTTCATCCTTTCAGGGTCGATAAATTAGGTACCATGTGCGTACTGGGGTCGATCTAATCGACTGCCCCACCCCCAAACAATTGTTGGGCCTTGTGTCTAGAGTAGAAAAGAATATGGTCCCAGTTATTAGGTATATAATCAAAAATGTAACTTCATGCACTGGCTTGACTTCCACTGTCAAGGATTTAACTAATTAATATTGTTCTCTCTTCGTTGTGGAACCTCCCACAATCTCATCGCTTGGTGTACGAGTCGCTGCATGATGAACTTTCATGTTCATACATAAATGATATTTTAAAATTTTATGAAAATCATGCAGAACATATGCTAACCTTACAGAGTGTAGCATATATTATGTCAGAAATGCAATAATCCATTCACTTACGTATTAGAAAATGCTTGTGACATCTAATTTTCTAATCTTAAGTTCAGAATTACAGATAATAACAATAAAAATTTGTAGTGTAAGGATGAAAGGTGTGTGTACATTCTAGAGCTACTAATGTAGATTGATGCGTATTCTATAATGGTTGAGTCATTATGTTAGTTGCCAGTAACATCATCCAGTAAAACCCAGTTGTATTTCGATAAAGAAATTTTGGGCCCTATTTTAACTGACTGAGTGTGAGTGTATATATATATATATATATATATATATATATATACATATTATGGTTTTATGTAAGTACAGAACTCTCCTACTTTCCGGAAGTAATGCGTTCCTAAAAATTTGACCGTAACACGAAATTCCTTTATGCGAAATTAGTTTTCCTATTAATGTTCATATCATCTAGTGAGATTGCGTTCCTATGGAATTTATCGAAAATAAATAAAGAAACGCAAGTAAAGCAACAGAGATCAGGCAACATTACCACCTTCATACATGAAAATAACAATTTCGAAACATATACAATAACATGAAGACACATAAAAACAGAAAAACATTCCAAGAGGAATATATTAGGAAATTAATAAGAATCTCAATCTCGTATGAGTACGTTTTTAACCATCATTCCTCCATCATCTCTACTGCGTGAGAGATGATGGTGGAATAGTGTTACTAAGAGGATGAGGTACAATATTATTAATTACTTCATTAGCACGAACATCAGTTTGTGGGAGTGAATAACTTATCCAAAGATGTTTGTTATTTATGATATATCACCTCTTTGTATAGCTCAATATAGGAGCTGAGCTCATTGTAATCTCCTCTGGTAAATTTCCTTTTACACTCGCGATTAGGATGATTATCATAAAAAATCTGCAGTTCTCCCTCTATAAATACCAGCACATTAGCAAAAATCTTTGTAGCCAATTTAAGTGGTGCAGACGGAACTTCTGTTGCTTCATCTGTATTCCCAGCTTGTTCTTTTTCTAACAGAAGCAGCTCCTCGTTAGATATAAGTTCTTCCTGGGACACTCCACCGCATCATCCTCTATGAACATTACAAATCTTACACACTCTGCAAAAGTCACAATATCTTACCGAATTTGATGTGCACTTTTTGCTTGAGAACAACTGGTGACGTCACTGATATTGTCTTTCCATCTACTTTCCCAAGTATTATTCAGAGTTGAAGGTTTCACTTCACCCTTTGACTCAGCTTTATTATCCACATCTATTACGTTGAATTTCTTCCAGAAATCTATAACTGTAGGATTATCCTTTCTGTCAAGTTTGTTCTCATATAATATGCCTTGAATTTAGATATTACACATTAGTCTAGAGTCTGCAACGAATAAACTGCGTTCTTGGGTTCATATTCAATCACACATTATCAGAAGGGTCGTTTAATGTTGCTGGGTGGCCCGACGCTTATACTTCTGGCTTATGGGTATATGTTCAATAAATACACACACATATACAAACACTCAAACACATATTCACAAACATAGTCACACACATACAGGCGCACACACTCATGCAAACACGTGTTGGAGTACAGGCTGATATTTGATGTAGTCAAAATTTGATGTGCGTTGCATTGATTTAGATGTTATTGACGGTGGGCGGATGTTGTACTGTCAAGGTGGTCATATTGTTATTGCTAACTGTATTGTTGTTGCTCTTTAGTTTCAAGTCAATATTCATAGACCGAAGATCAAAGGCATGTGATTTAACTTTTAAAATACACTAGGATATAACATTATATGTTTCAACTTGAAATGGAATTACTTAACTTCTTTACTCTATATATTTCTGTTGCCGATGGTGGCTGTGTTTGTGTTAATTGCAGAAACACACACGCACACACATACATAGATACATACACACACACATACAAAACAACACTCGTATGCATACAGAGACGTATATTGTAGATCAATAACGTCAGTGTATAATCCTTCCAAGAATTAAGATTTAATGAATGTGGTAATATCTAAGGTATTTTTGTTCCCAAACGACACTTATTTAAGCGGGGTTCACACCGTCGGATTGAATGGTACTGCCATAGTGATATCCGTGGGGCAGTGATGAAAGAGGTATGTTGAATTGTCGGTATGTCTGTTATTGTTGATATGTCTGTTATATTATAGATATATATTTTTTTTATTTATGTGTTTCAGCCAAGTGGCTGCGGTCATGCTGGAGCACCGCCTTTAGTCGAGCAAATCGACCCCAGGACTCATTCTTTGGAAGCCTAGTAGTTATTCCATCGGCCTCTGTTGCCGAACCGCTAAGTTACGGGGACGTAAACACACCAGCATCGGTTGTCAAGCGATGTGGGGGGAGGGGCAAACACAGACACACAAACATATACACACACATTCATATAT
>NC_068991.1:26157524-26163606 GCF_001194135.2 Octopus bimaculoides
AAGCCTTTGGTCGGCCCGAGGCTATAGTAGAAGACACTTGCCCAAGGTGCCACGCAGTGGGACAGAACCCGGAACCATGTGGTTGGTAAGCAAGCTACTTATCACACAGCCACTCCTGCGCCATATATATATATATATGTTAAAAAACAGCAATAATATAACAAAAACTGTTACTCAGAGTTTCATTTTTCTGTTCGTTGGACAGTTTTGTTTAGAATGGAGCCAGATAAAGTTATATTTGAAAAGGGTGTTGTTTCATTGGTCCTTTCAACTAATGGTCTTTTCAATAACCGGTTGCATGAAATAACAAGTTGCAGTTTAAAATCATATTATTATAAACATTCGGAGAAAACCTTAACTCAAAAATAGCTTATGAAGTAGGAACATGGCCCGAATACCCAAAGTAAATAATTAGCTGTAAAAATAATAAATTAATACTGGAAAAGATATATCCGTGAGAAAAAAAGTTTTCACGCTAAATTACATATACATTTAGCAATACATACACATACCAAAACAACCTATAATAACTGTCTGGTATATATAATATTAAAATGTCAAAATAAGAAAATTGCACAATAAATTAATATAACATAATTAAATGCGTGAGTGAACAATAAAAATAAACCTCGACGAAGCTTAAGCTTAAATTTGTAATATAGTCGAAGGCTTTTTAAAACGTGAAGTCGAAATATGCACTTGCATTGTAATACAAAATAACGGAGGCCGAAAACGTTGTCATTCAAGCAGCTTACAAGCATGTTGCCATGAGCAAAACACAAGCTTACGAATGATTTCGACGCTTTAGGGATGGTAACTTTTCGCTTGAAGACCAACCGTACCTAGGGTATGTGTTGACCTCCAGAAGGAATGAAAACATCACGAAAATTCACCAACTGTTTTGGATGACCGTCACCGAACAAGTGACGAACTTGTTGACATCACTGGTGAGGCGTGGAGCTCCTGACAACGGATATTTAGCGAGGAATTGCGAATGAAAAGAATTGCAACAAAATTAGTGCCTCGCTTGCTCACAGAAGATCAAAATCAGTCAAGACTGGACGCGTATCGTGAATTAAAAGAACAGTTGATCAGGAACTTATTTCGACGAGAGACGAAAGCTGCTGCTGCGGGATTTGCAGATGTGGAAGAGGTGAAGACAAAAATGACGAAGGCGTTAAAAAGCATCACATCGCAAGAGTTCCAGCACTGCTTTGAATAGTAGAAAACGCGTCTAGACTTATGCATATCTTCAAATGGAGAATACTTTGAAAGCTCGAAAAATATAAACATATAAACCTAAGTGAATAAAAGAATATTGCAAAATTCTGGTTTCTTTTGGGTAGCCTCACACACACACACACACACACAAACACACACACACACACACACACACACACACACACACACACACACACACACACGCACAAACACACACACACACATACACACACACACACACACACATATGCAATCAGAAAATGGAGAAATTCTCAGATCAAGAAGCAAAACAATTGGACCATATCTAAAGCTTATTATTTAATACAAAACATGACGTAACAGTTATGCGACATAACATTTGTTACCGCTACCGATGCCAATCAGTGCCTACAAAGAATTTTGAAAATAATATCTTTTCATATTCATAGGACATTCGAACTAGAACACGGAACTTCATCAGAGTTAATACAAAAACGTCCAAAATAAACAAAAGGAAGAGAGAATAGGAAAGAAAAATATGGTCTAGGGAAGAAATCTGTAAGCCCCAAATATTAAAAACATACAATCTTCCATCGTAGGTTTTCGAAGTCCGTAGGTAAAAGAGTGGTCTAGAAATGGTCTAGGGGAAAACGTTTTCGGGTTATTTTAATATAAAGAGGGAATCAAGATGTTTTAAAAGTTGTGAAAAGAATTTTAGCAAAAACGTAATACTACTACTACTACTACTACTAATAATAATAATAATAATACAAGAAAATTACTAACATGTCTACAAAAGAGCATTACCTAAGCTAACGTAAATAATTCTACTCTTTTACTTGTTTCAGTCATTTGACTGCGGCCAAATCAACTCCAGGACTTATTTTTTGTAAGCCTAGTACTTATTCTATCGGTCTCTTTTGCCGAACCGCTAAGTTATGGGGATGTAAACACACCAGCATCGGTTGTCAAGCGACGTCGGGGGAGGGGGACAAATACACACACACATATATTTATATACATATATACGACGGACATCTTTCAGTTTC
This sequence comes from Octopus bimaculoides, assembly GCF_001194135.2. Taxonomy (NCBI): domain Eukaryota; kingdom Metazoa; phylum Mollusca; class Cephalopoda; order Octopoda; family Octopodidae; genus Octopus; species Octopus bimaculoides. Next base: position 26,159,774 of record NC_068991.1, read on the forward strand.
CGTCTACCAAATCCACTCACAAGGCTTTGGTCGGCCCGAGACTATAATAGAAGACACTTTCCCAAGGTGCCACGCAATGGGACTGAATCCGGAACCATGTGGTTGGTAATCAAGCTACTTACCACACAGCCACTCTTGCGCCTAGTTAACATTCATCCAAAACATTACCGTAGGGTTCTTATGATAGTGTACTTTCAAAAATATTACAGAGAATACCACCTGTTGACCGCAATGGGACAGGTCCAAGTTCAGTGATCTCTACAATTGTTCAATTATATTTGAACAAAGGGCAAAAGTTAAAACCTTTTCAATGCATGCGTAAAGAAAAAAGAAAAAGAAGTAAATAAGTAAAGGGTACGATGGTGAAGACTATGATTAAGTGGTACGAGGCCGCTTATGTCCTTCTGCCGCTTCTCGACATAACATAAATTAGAAAACTAAATAGATTACTACGGTCAAATGAAAACTTATAGTTAAGGGGAGACAACTAGTACAGATATTATATAATAATTTATAAAATAGCAAAATAACTAGTAAAATAGTGTTGGATCTTACATCCTAGATAACCTTCTCCCCGTACCCTTTTCTTCTCTCGGCCATGTTTTTCTCTTCTATTCCCTCTCCCCTATGTTTATTTTGGACAATTTTATATTACCTCTGATGAAGCATCGTGTCCTAGTTCGAATGTCCTATGAAGATGAAAAAATATTACTTACGCAATTCTTTGTAGGCATTGATTGGCATCGGTAGCGGAAACAGTCGTAAGTATTAAGTCACATAAATGTTATGTCATGTTTTGTATTACATAATATGCTTTAGATGTGGTCCAATTGTTTTGTTTTGTTGGTTTCAGGTTTTTTCCATTTTCTGATTATTTCTTTTTGATTTCTGATAAATTGTTGTTTATTCTGCTGTTACTTGTTCTCTACGAGCATAATGTGCCTGCATACCCAAAGATAACATGGGTATTATTCCAAATGAATAAAATAGTTTAAAACAATGTAGTCTTCTCATCAGGGAAAGAAAGAAAGAAACCAAACTCATCAATAAGAATTTTCAAGAGAATGGATGTGTATAATGATGAACGGAACGCTATGAATATTTTTTAAAAAGCCATTTGAAGATATAACGTCAAAGGTAGCCTATAGAAAGAGAAGGAGTAAAGGAAAGAAATAAGCAGAAAAGTAATAAAGGAGAAATATAGAGCGATATGTGAATCAAAATAAAAGCTTAAAGGCTTGGAAAAAGATATATCTACTGGAAGTGAAATGTAAGATGAAAATCAATGTTCAAATTATATATAATGGTAGATATCACTTATATGTTTCTGCCGATGTTTACATCGATAAGCACGCTCTATAACCGTGTTTTCAAGGGGATTCTTAGAAAATAGAATAGAAAATAGTTCACTATTACAGAGCTGGTAGAATTCTTTGCCTTTATCATATGGGAATGAAATGGAGAGAATCAACCAATCTAAATTAAATTATTTATTATGGTCTTTTAGATACCAAATTAATTTACTAACCCCTGTACTGATGCGTTTATTACTATCCCTAAATGTAGAGTAATCATTAGAACTTCTTTTAGATAAATGAGAAGAAGAACTACCTATATAAAAAAAAGACATCGGCACCTGAAGTAATTTTACACTGGCATATAGAGTTTTTAATCTTAGAATTACTAGACATAAATTGAATTCTGTTGGCATTGACTACAGAGACAATAACCTTGTTATTAATATGTCTAGGGGGATGGTTAATATTAGCTAAATTAATGTTAGTATCAGTAATTTAATAGACAAATATTATGTGAGGAGATAATTTGTGAGAGATATTTTGCATTGGAAAAACCAATCCTAGCCGTGTGCAAGTTGATAATCGAGTAATACCTAGAATTCTTTGGAAAATTCCTAATCATAGCTTCCCGAAACTGGAAAGGAAGATTAGATTTAATTTGCCTCTCATAAGGAATAATCAACGAAATAGTTTTGCTAGTAGTTGCCTTATCTTACGTTGTAAAGAAACCTTCCTCTGCTTGGTGTTGGTGTATAAATTGAAATCGAAATCGTTCATATCGTTATCACTAGATTTCATGTCTCCATTACTAAAGGTAGAATAAGGTTGAATAGAATTAATGTAGGTAACTTTTTTCTGTATAGCCTGCTTTAAATAAGGCAGAGTTATAAAATTCAGTGTTGTTGTGTTTATGTGCCCGTAACGTTCAGCAAAATGGCCAATAGTTTAATCACCGGGCTTAAAAAAAAAACTACATACGTAATGGGGTCGATTCGGTTGACTAATATTCTTCAAGACGGTGCCGACATCATAGCCGCTGCCTAATGACTGGAACGGGTAAAAGTGAAAAGACTTTTATACATAGTGAGGTTTCTTTTTAAGGGATTTTTAGTAAACCCAGTATATCTATTTGTTTCACTGTCATTTTCATGGAATATTTTAGCTGGCTAAGATATTGTTTTAAACAAAAAAAACACAATAAGATGAAAGTAGAAAACAATTGTTGCAGTATACAGGCTTGAAGAGTTTCCTGTGGTTGGACATGAAGACAGTGACAATAGTGCCAATAGAATCAATGAAGTTTTGTTTTATACGATAGTAACTATTGATAATTTTTAAATAAAGGCCCCTGTTATCCATTTGGTCAATTAAGAAAGGAATATTTACTGGGATTCGGAATATTCTGGCAAAAATAGAGAATTCGTTTAATCAATGAGGAAAATTGAACCATGTTTTTCATAACATGTTGCATTTATGAATATTAATGGTGTATTTTATGTAATAAATCATTGAAATTATTGACTTCTAATATCTCATTATAGTAAATAGCAGATTGTATGTGCGTGTCTGTCTTTGTGTGTGTGTGCGCGTATGTGTGTTTTTGAGCATGTATATGCATACCTTTCTATGCGTGCGCGTGAATTTCAGTTTTGTTTTTCATATATTTAATATTCCAGTCAATCGTAAATCAGAACCAGCCAGATAGGAAGGCTTGCATCACACAATGTTGAAAAATAAACACAACTAAGCACATCGGATACAATTGCAGACCTGAACGGGGAGGCTGGTGCTATATTCCATGATGACAAAGTTGCTGCTGCTGCTACTACTACTGCTTCGGATTATGATGATGGTGATGATGCTCGTACGTGCTGTTGCACAGAAACATAATAATGATACTGGTAATGATAATGATCATAAAGACGACGATAATATTATCGATTTTGGTAGAGAGGAAAGAGAAGAGCACAAAGGAAAAAGAAGAGCACAAGGAAGTGAGCGATCAGAATGAAGTAGGGCGTCCTAACGAAAACTTTAAATCCGATGACCCTTACGAATTTTGATAATAATCACGTCTGTGAATGATAGATTTCTTGCGATAAGATCGCTGAAAAAAGTGCTAATAGCAATTATGGTAATCATGAGGATAATGATGTTAATGAATTCGATGTTCAATATAATAATGACTGGCTATTGTAGTGTATCAGATATATGTTACACACACGCGTGTATATACAACGACATGCACACAATTTTCTAATAAATAAATAGAAATGTAATTACCCAAAAAAAAAACAAAAATAAAAAAAACAAGTTGCTATCGAAGTTGCTATTGATTGAAACTAAAATACAATTAACTATTGCAACTATATTGATTTTAGATTATGCGATCATCGAAAACGGAGTAATAATAGACTGATAACAAAACATTTGTAACATTTAATCGATTGGTAAAGGAGTTTATCATTGGCTTGCGATCGTTCTGCTTTGCTTAAGGGCCATATATGTATGTATGTATATATATATATATATATA
>NC_068991.1:26164366-26165952 GCF_001194135.2 Octopus bimaculoides
TATATATATGTATATAAATGAATATGTGTGTGCGCAGAGGATATATGCAGGAATGTATAAGTACATACATGCATACATGCATACGCACACCCGCCCACACGCACACATATTTATACAGTAGCGGCCATAAAATAAGGGCCTGTAAAAACAAGTATACTAAAATAGTTATAGAAGATTAATGACACTTTGAAACTAGGTATTTTACTTAGAAAAAATTATCTACTAACCAAGCAGTTAGTTGTTTAGAAGACTGTTAATGGGCTAACGTTTCTGAGGATCTTACATTATTGGAACATTCAGCTCTCCTCTGCTGAGAAACAAAGGATTGTGCGCCTTCACCAAGGGGGAAACCCAAATTCTGTGATAGCAACTACTGTAGGAAGGTCTAGAAGTGTTGTTCATCGTATTGTAGCTCATTTAAAGTCATCAGGATTGACAGATGATAAAACCCCGAACTCGGAGACATCTTAAAACCTCACCAAGTCAAGATTGTATTGTAGTTAGAATGTCACTAAAGGATAGTTTTAAAAGTGCTGCTGAGATATCCCGCGGGATTTGCTCCACTTCCGATGTCAACATATTGCGCAGAACAGTTTCTCGGACGTTACGAGGTTCTGGGCTACTTTCTCTGATCTCAAAGAAGAATCAAAAAGTCCGTCATTGTTTCTCTCACGAGCATGTCGTTTGCACAGAAGAACAGTGGTCGCAGGTTCATTTTAGCGATTAATCGAAGTTTCATGCGATTAATTCCGATGGCGGGATGTACGTCAGACGAAGAAGTGGCGAAGGGTTGTCTCAAGCATGTGTGAAGAAGACAATGAAATACGGATGAGGCAGTGTAAATTGTATGGGGAGTGATTTCCGCTGTTGGTCCTAGTCTACTTATTCACCTACAAGGGACTGTCAATGCTGAAAAGCACAAGCAGATTCTTGGACAACATATCCTTCCACATCTCCGATCCTCGTCACTTGAACCTCCTATCTTCGTGCAGGACAACGCATCCCTGTCACACTGCGAAGAAAGACAAAGAGGTTTTGAGTGAGGAAGGGGTTGACCTCATGGACTGGCCACCCTAAAATCTCAACCCTATAGGAAACGTTTGGAAGATTATTGGAGAGTGGGCGTGTAGGAGAAATTCAAAGAACCTAGATGAACTCTGGGAATTAATGAAAAACGAATGGAAAAATATTACTCTATCATTTTGCAAGAAATTAATTCAGTCCTGGGGTAACAGATGTCAGGAGATCATTGATAGTAAAGGGATGTGCACAAAATATTAGAAGGAAGGGTTGTTTTGTTCTTGTTCCATTTTTAATGTTTTTCTAAGTGACCTTTAACTTTTCACTGTTGCAGTTTTGAAGAGTATTTTTTATTTCCTCAGCAAATATTTAGCAAAAACTTAGCAAATATTTATTCCATTCACATGAAAGTTTTTCACTAAAGATAGAGATATATATGGATACGGATAAAATATTTAGTCTCAACGTTTTGTTAATCTTCTATAATACTATAATAGATATTTGAATACACTTGTTCTTATTGACCCTTATAGTATGGCCACGACTGTATATATATATATATATAT
>NC_068991.1:26165991-26167820 GCF_001194135.2 Octopus bimaculoides
ATATATATAAAGAGAAAAGGAAAAAAACACACTCATCACCAGAGCTGAAGACACCTCCGAATGGGAGGACCCTGCCACGTCAAAATCAGTAGAGGAATAGGGCCGAAACCGGACGTGGTTCCTCCTGACGCTGTCCTTAGCCACTGGATCCTATAAAGCAGCTGTTGAGGTAGCGATCCACGAAACGTAATTGGAATTCCTCGCTTATATAGATATAGTTGTTTAAGGCTCACAATACAAGTCTTCGGGCGCTACTAGTAGTTTCACGTGTCTGAAAATCTAAGCACGTTCTTCAGGCGCAGACCACTCTTCGTACTGAACTAAGAAATTTAAATACGGCGTGGGACGTGAGGAAAGGTAAAGAAACGTGAAAAAATAGTAGCATATAGAAAATCCTAGCTTATAACCGGCAAACGAACCCAGGAATCCTGATGTAAATATACATTATGAACGAAATTAAATGTAAATTATAGGTAAATTGTGTAAGGAGAGTAAAAATGAATATGAAAAATAATGTATAAAATATAAGGTAAAAATGTAGCGGTATAAATATAAGAAACATCGGGAATCTGAAAATTCATAAAGTTAGCGATAAAAAATATAAAGGATACAAAATAAACCTAAAAAATACTAAAATATACTAAGTACTTAAACAACAATATTTGACTATCATCAGATGGAGTGAAAAGGAAGGAAGGTGTGAAACTAGAAAAGAGAAAAAGCAAAACTGCGAAAGAGGGAATAGATATAGAGATGGATATGTAAGATTATTCATTGCAGTGCAAAGTTTCACAAGGCTAACAAGGAATTCAACATTCGATGTAACCTCGCTTGTCTAACGTAATTTATGTGATATCATTTTTTCAAACTTTCGAAATAGATATATTCTTGCAAACAGTTTGATCCTATCACATACACTTGACATCTTGACATAACATCTTTAGGGAAATTCTTAGAAAGAATCAGATACACAGATTACAACTAAAACAGAGACGGTTATCTTAGGGTTGCTTTTGGCAGAGTATTTAGAGCGTAGTAATTTAATTCTTTGTGGTAATTTTTTGTCCTTTACTTTCTTAATTCAAATACCTACGAAGTTAACTATGCTCTTGAATTTTTTGTTTAGTGTGTGGTGAGGGCGATAAAATATAGTATCTTTTGAATGAGGGACATCAATTGAATTGTCTTCCTCGAAATTGGTAGTCCTCAGTTTACGTTAGAACAGTTATAGAGATGGTTATATGTGGCAGTTAAATGTTAACGAGAGACTTGGAAATCATATACCTTCCGCTGTAAGTACATAAAAAAAATCTACTGAAATAGAATAACAGTTAGACATTTTAAATTGCATTCTATGGTATAATTGGTATTATAAACATTACGCAGCAAACGCTAACGTTGTATTCATTGTTCAGGATACACTCCTTCCCGTGGTAGAAATTATAGAACTTCTGATATAGCTACGTACATATATGCTAACCCTATAAATCATATCTACATAGGACTACATATATTTTAGCAACATAAACGTAAGGGAAATTGGTGATTATATGTTTTCAATGTAAACATTCAGACAAAATTTTATATTCAAAACACTGTTGAATGTGGATTTTCTGCTGCCGGAATTCATGAATAACAGCAAAAACTTCCGAATTATGTATCTCTATAACAGTAAAGTTAATTTAAAAGAATAAACGAACAGCGTTCGGCTATAATTAAAGCCTATATTAAGTTATATTCTGATTATTGAACAAAAAATTTCTGAATAAATGTTAGCGTTAAAATTCAAATTACATTCTACTTATTACTTGATACGCAAAAGTAATATA
>NC_068991.1:26168745-26170807 GCF_001194135.2 Octopus bimaculoides
CTAAAACCACAATATATGTTCATATAACACCAGGAGATAGAAAGGGGAAGAGACAAAGTAAACTAGTAAAAGTTTTTGAACCAAAGAACGATGTGGAAAAGGTACAAAATCACGGTAGTGTTCCAGTATTGCTGAAAGGAATGAAAGAAATAACAGAAATGAATCAACTATATATATATATATATATATATATATGAAGGTACAAAATCACGGTAGTGCTCCATACTGGAACACTACTGTGATTTTGTACCTTTTCCACATCTTCGTTCTTTGGCTGATTTCTTTTGGGGGAGTTTTATATCGCCAGTTCTACATGTACGATTTCTCCCTGCTGTTGGTCCATTTGGTGCATTTGTCCTCATCTGTAGTTTATGCCGGAACATTGATTCGTCTAGTATCCTTGACAGGAGAGTGACCAGTTCATTTAAGAAGGTTCCTTAATTTTTGGCAAAACATTAAGAGCTGTGGTCCTTTAAACTATAAGCCACTGAAGATTCTGGTCCTGACATTAGATTGGGTGGACAGTACCTTTTGATACAATGCAATGGCGTCTACTCCGAGAATTTGTATAATGCCGAAATTAGGCACCAGTGCTTTCAGAATTTTCCATTCGTCGATTGTAACAAATCTCTCGGGTGTTCGCTCCACAGTGTAAAGTAATTTTCCAACCACTCTCTGTATTTCATCGACTACATTCTTACAGTATCTTTAGTGTAGTAAAGTTGGATCGCTTCACGACCAAAGTTAGTTTGGCACTATGTGGTTACCACAGCTGAAATCAATATTCGAAACTGCCGAGAACAAATGTCTTCCACAGGGTCAACATAATTTGGTTTCTTGTCCTGAAGGGTCAATAGCATCCATCCTGGTAATTATCTACACTTTGTTCCCATCTTGGTAATATGTAAATGAAATGATGTATCATTAAGCATATTGCTCCCAAAGTCCCTCACTGTCATTCAGGGATTGCCGTGTATTCAGTTCATATTCATGCAGTTTATTTAAGAATTGATAGCACAGTGCTTGAAATCTTCCAAAATTAAACTCCATATTGTTTTCCTCAGGCTCTTGTACATTGCATTCACGTCCCACTGTAATCTTGCGAATTCACCCGTTTCTTTAATGCCTTTAATTATTTTGTGCCATCGGCGAAACTACTAGCATTGACTGTCTGAGTTAAACATCCGCATGTCTAAGAGATATACTATAAACTATAATGGCCCCAATACCGTTCCCTTGGGACACAGCTCAGAATTTGTTTCCTTAGAAAGAATACACTCGGCTAGAACAGTTTGACTTCGTTATTCTAGAAAGTCATGCAGCCACACAACCAGCTTACAGACTACGACAAAGATTCGCAACTTTTGACAGATGCCCTGAACGACCTTATGAAAGGCCTTTCTGAAGTCGCATCGACATCTGAGTGGTCAAGCAGCTGCTTCAAAATGTTGTTATACACACACACACACACACACACACACACACACACACACACACACACACACATGCACGCACACGAATACATACACACAAATATACTCATACATGCGTACATACATACGTACATGCATACATAATATATATATATATATATACGATGAGTAAATAGGGATGAGATTATCCAGGCTGGTACCGTATGAACACTCAATTATAAATCGTGCTCGGGCTCATCGCATGGAGTAGTGAGGAGCATCTAGGACTACTTTGGGTGAACAATCTCACTGGAAATCCCACGAGGAACCTTAGGTTCGATTCGCTAGAACATGTATATTTACATGTGTATAAATCCAAGACATTTAACATTAATATAAAGACTGATACAGCTAATTATACATCATTACTGATACAGCTAATTATACAGCATAATTGCTTTAGATATGTCTTATATCTAAACCAGTTATGCTGTATAATTATCGGTAAAAATAAAAATTAGAATAAAAACATGCAAACGTTCCAGTCTCCGTATGCATTGTAATTGTCATGTCTATCTACTTATCTATCTATCTTTCTAACTCTTCTCTCTCTCTCTCTCTCTATACATATATATATATATGTATATATA
>NC_068991.1:26171344-26172110 GCF_001194135.2 Octopus bimaculoides
ATATATATATATATATATATATATATATAAAGAAGTGACTCTGACTGGACACCTTACATGCTAAAAGGAGCAGTCAAAGTCCAAACCACGGTTAAGAATAATTTCGAGAGGGATAAAAAATAAAGATATTTTCAATAGCTACCACATGTACCTATGTTTTGAACATTAATGAACAAATAAAATAATTTGCTATCCGTGTTCTTCATCAGCAAGGGCGCTACAATTAACGTATAATTATGAGACAAAGAGACAATACATGTCTCATGTTGATACATTATAGTTTTTCTAATTTTCTACCTTATATATATTTTCTTAATATGATTTCAGTAAATGTGAAGAACGTTGGCACATATATTCTTATTTTCTGCCGACTATAACTGCGCTTGCGCGGCGGATTTGAAAAATTATAATATATAAATATGAGACGTGCTGTCTATTTGTCTCATAATTATGCGTTAATTGTAGCGCCCGTGCTGTTGAAAAACACGGATAGCAAATTATTGTATTTGTTCATTAACGTTCGAAATCTAGGTACAAGGGGTAACTATTGAAAATGTTGTTAATTTTCATCCCTTTCGAAATTACTCTTAACCGTGGTTCGGGCTTGACTGCTCTTTTTACCATGTAAGGTGTCCTGTTAGGGTCACGTCTTTTATGTATAAATGTGCACTAAATTTATATGAAAAATATGTTGACTATTTTATGGATGCTGGCTACTGGTAGAATTTTGTTCTGATTTTGCTATCCTATATATATATATATATAT
>NC_068991.1:26172615-26182119 GCF_001194135.2 Octopus bimaculoides
ATATATATATATATATATATACATTACGGCAACAAACGAAAAAAACAGTACTAATCAAGATAAGACAATTTACTATAATGATATGAATAACCATAATACTCTAATTAATAAAGATAGGAGCAGCATAGTAAAAAAGAAATCTATACCATGTATGAAAACATTTGAATCTCTGAATACCTAATGCTTTACTAAAGAAGATAATGAGAAAACCATTCGGATGATAATTCCCTTTGCAAAACACTTGGAATTGAATTTTATTAGATCCATCAGAATTATTATTAATAAAAACTCCAAAAGCTTTACATACACAAAAATATTTAATAATAGACATATTAGATTGGGATTTTCAGTTTCTCCTAATCTTTATAGGGTATCTTCCTTTAACAATAAGAAATTAGATCAATTCTATCAAGACAAAATTACTAAATCTGAACCTACAAACTCTAATAATATTAATAAAAAAACGTATAATCCTACAATTATCAATATCAATACTAATAACAACCGCTCTTATAATTCAACCAAACATACATGTAACACTACTAAACAACCCACAAATACAAGTTGCAATTGCAGAGACCATAATACGTGTAAATTAGGAAGAACTTGTAAAAAGAAAGACGTGTACCAGGCAACAATTATAACGCAGGACTCATCTCATCAAGATTTATATATATATAGGTTGCACGGACAACTGGTTTAAATCACGAATTTCGAACCGCAAACCCACCTTTAGGGACAATAGAAAAGAGAACAGTACCCGACTATCAAAGAAACAATATTAATTTCTCAACTTCCTGGAATATTCTATCTTCGGACCCTTATTAAAGAAATAACAATACAATTTGCAGATTATATCTAGAAGAAAGCTATGATATAATGAGAATGAATGGAAACCTAGTTAATACGAAGGATGAAAATATTTTCCTCATGTAAACACATGACCAAATTCCTATTCATTTATCTAAAATAACTATTTACTAACTTATTACTCAATATAGAACCTTATCCTGCACCCATTGTACTATCATAACATTAATTCCCTTTATATACTTTATTTTAATATTTCCTTTATGATAACTGAAGGACCTACATAATGGACTTTCTATATATAGGGCCATTACGCAAACTATGTCTTTATACTTTTTCCTGATATGCCTGGATATATAAACTTATACCTGTCTACTTTCTTATTTACTCCTATGTTTTTACACATATTCATATGCGTGTATGTGTGCTGTCTATGTGAGTATATACACCTTATATACATAAAACTCTATACAGGTGTATATAGATGTTGTATGCACATTCATATGGATATATGTAAGATTCACCATCTTCTGCATGTAGATGTTTTTGTATAACTATGTATTTGTATTTGAGTATATATATATATATATTTCTACTTATATGTATACCATTATACACCTATGTATATGTACTTCAATTCCCCTCACCTCCCGACAAATCTACATCATTAAATACTTGCATATGTTATTAGTTATTCCATCTTATGATTAAATATATTTTCAAGGCTTGCATATATACACACTTATGTTATAGTGTGGTTGTGCATGTTTGCATCTATATATGCATATCTATGCATACCTCTGTGTATCGATATTTGTGTATGTTTTTTTATGTGTATATGTATATACGTGTTTATTTACATATGTATGCATGTATTTTTACTTGCATACACATGTGTATATAGTGTGTATGTATATACATATATTTGCGTATCTCTATGCTTATATGTGTATGTATACCTCTATATACATATCTGATTGCATATACATTCACTCTACTCCATATATGATATGCATCTATCCTATAAATATGTAACTTTATATGTGCCCTTACATGTATCTATCTACTCGTAGATCATAATAATAATTATTTTAAATATATTTACATGCATTGAACCCATATAACGTGTACGTTTAGTCAAAATATTCCTTTTGTATATCATTATCCTACACATTCAATACCTTTATCATTAACCTTTCTTTTATTTTGAACATTCATTTCTCTTATTACTTCCCATATTTGATCATTATTATTATTTCTTCTTATTTATCTCCCCCTAAACTAGTAACATTTCGATTCTTTTTCACCCTCTCTAATTTATTACGTTTTCACTTGTATATTTCTCTTCTTACTACATCTCCTGAAATGTTCTCTGATCCCTAGTCTTAACAATAGACTTCGTAAGTACGATTACGATACAATCTGAATCGTCACATTTCTATTTGAATTACCACTTTCGCTCACTTTCTCCTTTATTATACTTCCATGTTACATTAATACAGATTTTGACTGAACAAGAGTCCTGAATCCACTTCCACTTCATTCTTTTTAATTCCTCCCCTTCCCCTTATTTTTCATAAATAATTTCGTTACCTTTCTAGTATAAGCTTTACAAGCAAACTTTCCTTACGCTAAACTTTCTTCATCTGTTAATGATTTCTTTTTTTTAATTTAAAAAATACCAAGTATTGTTTTCAGCGGTTAGGTTTAATTTACATTTGGTAACGTTTTCTTGTTGGACATTTCACTAACTTACACGCCCTATGCTGCATATATGGAGATTTAATCGGGAAACCTATACTAATCTATAGAGAAAGTGTCCTCGATATCTCTGTATTTATGTCATCCCCTAACAGTTCATCTGTTAGTTGTGGTTTAATAATTGACATGACTCCCATCACTATCACACATAGAGAGGAACAAATAAACATGAAACCCATAGATCCAAATGTTCCGCTCTTTTTTAAAATTCGTATTATTACTTTTTTTCTCTGCACTGATGCGTATTATGATAAATATATATTGCAAAGTTTGCAGGTTGAGCGTTGACCTCGGTAGGGAGGCCCTGAATTCAGTATGGACCATGATAGAGTATAGGATATATTTGCATTTTTGAGATGATGTATGTGGTTGGCGAGTGTTGTAGATTTACTATGTTCATCGTATCTAAAGGAGTGGAGGTGAGTAGCATATCGTTGTCTAAACTGTTTGGTTGATCCTATGTATATGGCTGTGGAGTTGTGTAATAGATTAAGGTCAGTGCATTTGTAAATTACATATCTTCTGCAATGGGTTTGTAATGGGCAGGTGGTTCCAGGACGGCAATTACACTTAGTTGAGTTTTGGGGACTGTGCTCAGTAATAGAGGAGGTAGTATCGTCAGAGGAGAAGTTATAGAAGTGGGTAGAAGATTCTATATTATTAGTATTATTAACGTTATCACTACCAACGTTGCTAATTATTACTATTGTTGCTATTAATTACACTATTAGTAGTGGTGGTAGAGGTTGTATTAATGATCTGGGTAGTGTCAGTATGATGGATTGTGTTGTGGTTGTGGTCTGATATAAGGGTTTCTGTGCTGGAGCTGGGCATGTGTTGAGTGTTCATATGACTAGAGTTGTAGTGATGTGAGTTTTGATAGTAAAGAGAGGGTTTTTGCTTATTAGAGGCTGCTACAATAGATTCGAAGTTAGGTGAGGTAGAATAAAATAGTTTCAGGGTAGATCGATTAAAGATAGAATGATATTTATGTTGTCGAGGGAAGTTAGAGTCTAGTAATTTAAAGAAGGATTTAGCTAAGTTATTAGTGTTAAGTGAGAATGGGGAGGTGTACCACAGAATAGAGTGTCCGACACTTTTTTTAGGGGGTCTAGAAGTCGTGTTATCGAAGTTTTTAGGTAAAGGAATGCTATCTATATTTTTGGGGAAGGTATGCGGGTGGCAAGGCCTGCTATTGTTAGCAGTTTTAGTTGTTTTCTTTTTTAACCTAGTGTTAGATGAATGTGTGTTGTGTCTAGGTTGTCTAGGTGCAAGACCTTCAAGGGTTCCATCGACGAGTGTAAGTTGTTGATTGCGATTGTGATGGTTGGTGCGTGTTTGGGATGTGATTTGAGATATGTATTGTTTGAGCCTGGTGTTATGTATGTATTCTATTTGTCTGGAAAATCCGCTTGCGGCGAGTGCTTGATTATAGTATGGTGCATGATTATAGAAAATTTCTTCAGTAGAAGAGAGGTCAGATATGCGGGTTCAGATGCCCTTGATTATGTTATTGAAGGTGGATTTGTGGTGGCTGGAGTGGGTGTTAAGGTATTTAAGGTATTGGTTAGGATTGTGGTAAGGGGAGTATTGTGAGGTTGATAAGTTTAAAATTGCGTCAAGAATGTTAGCAGTTTTGTGAGTGTTTTCGAATGTGATAGATAGGTTTAGATTAGAGATGAATATATGTAGATCTTTTCTAGTTCTTTCTAAGGAGAATTTATTTATGCTTTTAGTAACTAATAAATTGTCGTCCCTGTATAGGTCTCCCTTGATGTTAGGGAAGTTTATATGTAGCTGGTGTAGTATAGATAGTCCAACCAAGTCATTGATCTGAGCTGAATCAGATGATCCCATGGTTATGTCAAATAGGTTGCTACGGTTATTGTTATGGTTATTGGTCCGGCACCACAGCTTGCCTTCAAAATAAATAAAGGTCTTGCGGGCATTAAATGTTATGTTAATTTTTAGTGGGGTTAATTTAGTAAAGTTCCTAGCTAGAAGAAGAGCTTGATTAAGGAGTTTAGGAGAAATAGAAGAGTAGTAATTATTTATGTCGAATTGAATGAAGGAATATATGCTTTTTTTTTTTTTAGAAGGTGGAACCATGTAATAACTTCACCAGTGTGGGACAATAGATTAACGTTTAATTTGTCCTTGACAATAAGTACTGTTTTGTCGAAGATGTTTCTGCTTACCCTTCCTTGGTCGGATTTGGTGGGGCATATTAGGCGTATTGAAGGCTTAGTAATAAAGTCCTTCTTGTAACCCTTGAGGTTAAAGTGTGGAGATGCAGGGCAGTATGGTTCGGTTCGGTCATCCACTTGTAGTTTCCTCATAAGTTTTCAGTGGTTTGTGTTGATTTCATTTAGGGCAGATGTTGGTGCCAGCCAGCATGATTTGTTGAGCTCTTTCTTTATGAATTTATTGTATTTTCCAATGGTAATGGGGTACATATTTCCTGTTTTGTCCGAGACAACATGTAGTTCGGGGGATACAATGATCTGTTTTACGGTGTTTGAAAGCTATTTATGAAAGGGGGATTTATATTCAGAAAATATAATGTTTCTAATTAAATTAATCATATCCGCTTCAGATTTTTCGCGATAGGGGTTGTGTGGAAGGTTCTTATAGGATTTGAGGTTGTAGCTGTTGTTATTATTTTCAGTTTTGCATTTTTGATTGTCGTGGAAGAAAACCTTCCACCTCATTCTTCTGATGAGGTCCTTAGTTTTGTTTATATATATAGCTACAAACACATAAATGCATGCGTATATACATACATACATATATGTATACATATATATATATATATATATATATATATATATATATATATATATATATATATATATATATGTGTGTGTGTGTGTGTGTGTGTGTGTGTGTGTGTGTGTGTGTGTGTCTGTGTGTGTCTGTGTCTGTGTGTATGTGTGTATGTGTGTATGTGTGTGTGTGTGTTTTATTGTGTATTTCAGTGTTAAACATTCAAATTATGAAGGAATATTCGTACTAAAATTTAATGGAATGTATATTTGTATAAGTGACGAAAGTGAATAACACACCTGTATAAGTTCATTCAATAAACAATTTATTTAAAAGAGCAACATTTTTGAATACTACAATAATGAAAGGAAGCGTTTATCCATTAGACTGGAATAGCAAAGGAAATATTTGCAGATTGCCTAGAACAAAATATCATTTACATTGAACAAATGAGAGAAACGATGCCATCTGCTCTATTCATGTGAGGAACGACTATTTAACGTAACGGATCACGGTAATTATGCTTGCAACTCACTCCATATTGCGATTTTGCTTGGAATTCAAATAGCCTGCTTTGAAAATATTTGATATTTAACGAATAGAAATATATGGTGTAATATCCGTAATTCCAGTCGCGAACTTTCAAGACGAGTGATTAAGGGGCTAAAGGGATGTGCCTCTATCAAATATTGTCTCATTACGAAATTTGCTTGATTAGCATATTTAACTAATGAACATATGCTAAAGGAAATGTACACGATTTTCGTGTCAGGATTTCAATTTAAGACATGTGGGGGGGTTGTTGTTAGCGTAAATCGGAAAGAATTGTTGCCAATTATTCTTCTGAAATGACTCAATCAATTATAGAGAAAGTCATTATAGAATATATAATGTAGCTGTAATGTAGATATACAAATGCATCACAGTTTCAAACTTATTACTCGAGTAGAAACCAGATACAGAGTGTAGGAATTGAGGCGGAGTTGAATAAGGACAGTAGAGGAGAACTTGCTGTGTATTGGTATAGCTTACAGATAGATTCTTAATAATGCTTGCCACAATACTGCATAGAGGTCTTTTGCCACCAGAAACTTCATAAGGAGCCGATAAATCGAACGCAAATTGTGTAAAACATCGCGATGTCGGTGACTCTAAGTGGTTACTCGTATTACTTGAATGTAACAGCACATTCCCCCTCAAATCACATTGTGTTATCGTAAGAAAAATTGAATAACATGTGGTGTAAAGTAGTCCAAAATATAATATAACCAAACATAACTAGATACTTACGAATAAAGCAACGTTAGGCATAAGTCTGATTAGTCATGTCTGATTAGTCAAGTCTGATATGTAGCTGAAAACGAAACACTGCAAACAAGAAACTATGGAGTAAAAGAAACAAAAGAGCTGAAATATTCGCCAAAATTAATAATAGATTAAATGTTATGAGTTCAAATCTCAATTGAGTGGCTCTTCGTTTTCCTCACTTTAGAATTTCTCAGCTACGCAACGGTAACATAGTAGAGGCAGAGGAAGACGATCTAAAAATATCTTAATCTGTCGTGTAAAACAAGTGTGTTCTTAGTTAAAGAGTATCCATTTGAACATAACGTTGTTAAATGTCACATCGTATTTTTAATAAGGTTATTATGTCTCTATTTCAATTCCACCATAAAATGTCAAATCAAAGTTTGATTTCATTTTTACCGAAGAACCAAGTTGTGCTAAATTGCATTTTTAACCTTTTGGCTTCCATTGATTTTAACTGCACAACGATTGGGTATATAACTGGAAACACTCTACAGCAGCTGTCCAGCTGGGGAAAATTAATCAATTGAAAACGATCGATATATCCGTATTCTGTACATTTGATTTGGGTGTGATTCAACTGGATATGGAGTTCTAAGGCTACTGTCTGTTTTAATATATTGTCAGCTTGGCTTGTTGTGCAACATTCGCTCTGATGTGTGAGATACTTCTCTCAAGATAACCCAAGATATAGTATACTTGCTATCTACAAAACTATTATTTGAAGGAATTAAGTTTTTACATAGTCGTTTTGTTTCCACTGAGAAATGTTAAACGAATTACTGTTACCTCACCTTGTGATTGTCATCTCTTGGTCCCACTACATAGAAACATGCAAGCGAGAGAGAAAAACAAGGAAAATCGAATACCCTCTCAGTCCTCCACTGATTCAGTCAGCAGAGAGTGATAAAAGGCTAACTTACCGCCGGTGGCATTTGATCTCAATTAATGGAGAGCCGAATAAGATACAGAGAGCTTTTCCGTCTGACCTACTGACCAATCTGACAACTTGATGTTTCGTTTATTTTACTGAAAATGTACAACAGAACGAAATTAATGATAGTCCACTTTTGTAAAAACAAGTACAGAAATTTATAAAATAGATTAAAATATTATGCTTGTGCCTAACTTTCAAGACAGAACAATTTATCTGAAGAAGTTACCATGTTTACTTATTTTGATTGGATTAAAACATTTTTTATACATCCTCAGTGAACAACATTTATTCTTCTTTGTAACGCAATTGACGTTTATTTTCCTGACATCTGTAGTTCTGTATAGGTTTCTCATCTAAACATGACCATCTCTTCATCTTGTGAATTTTTGTGGAGCTTTAGACTCTAACAGCTTAAACCATTTTTTCTGAAAACTGTGAATGGTATTTCACTTTTTGTTCACTACAGTTGTAGAATTAGCCAGAACTAGATGGATGCAAAAAAAAAAAAAAATTGTTCTATTATAACTCTTATGATATTCATTATTAAACACTGTCGCATTATAAACAAGTTCCTCGTTAGCAACAAGCGTGGTCTCCTAATGTTCCGCTATAAATGTAATTGATTGTTTTTTCTATATAACGCCCCGGGGAATAAAATGATATTTCCTTGAAAACTGAGGAAGCAGAGGAATCCTAAGTGGGTACGTTTATATGCAAAATATACTAGCCAAATTTAAGAAAAAATAAAAGTCAACCGACTTCAAGAAAATGAAGGGCATAAACAATGTGAGGAAAATAAGTTCATAAAGTGCCTTTGATTACAGTTTGTAATATGACTTTTGCTCTTGTGATTTACTATTTCCCACTATTTCTGCTCATGATCAGAGATAATCATATTGTCAGCCACTAAGGGACATACTCAAGTGGTTAAGGTGATGCGATTTGCAAGCATATCTGTGGTATTGAACAAAATATTTGCAATAACGATATTTCTACTGCAGCAACTTAGCGCTGAATCTGACTGAAATGTAATGGAAAATAGGTTAGCTTTGAAACAATGATGTCGAGATCACAAAAGCAAAGTTTGAAGGGAATAGTGATCATTTCATCATTTACTTGGATTTCTAGATAGAAGCACATAAGAAATAACACTTACTGACCAAAGAAGAAAAAGAATTATAAACATTACAGAACATACGAAATAGGGAGTGTCTCAAGAACAAAAAGTTCAACAATAGTATCAGTAACAAGTTAACGGAAGAAGAGAACAATACAACATAAAACAAAGAATTATACTACAACATTTTATTATTCTCTATCAAACAACTTTGTATGGACTGAGGATTATCTGTAAATATATTGACACAAGGCTCGATTTTTAATAATGTATCTGACATCAGTTTCGTAAGACAGTTAACAAGTTCAACAAAATAAGTAATAATAAGATTAAGAGAAATCTACTGCAACGCTATATCGTCTGTAGGAAAACAATACCAAAGAGAAGTGAAGAAATTAAAAAAAGTTGCAAAAAAGTTTAAAGGTCTTATCTGTTTCGTTGACTCCATTGGTTACAGATAATACTTATAATACCTAGAATTGAAAACAGCCGTTATCACACTTTTAAATGTGTGATAGTGGTAATTATAGGCCATATACAGAATATGATATACATTTTTTATAGGTGTTTCATTATATAAAGCCTACGAGTTACCAACATTTCTCCCATCATATTTAGATACATAACAATAAAGATAATTACAATCGTCGAGGGACGAAAACATATCTATAAAACATTGCTGTTTCAGACGCAACATAATCATTATCACGAAGTTGTGCGTGCGGGTGTGTGGGTATAAGTATATATATAGACATTCATACATAAATAAGTGTATATATATATATATATATATATATATATATAT
>NC_068991.1:26182748-26188066 GCF_001194135.2 Octopus bimaculoides
CATACATAAGTTCTTACATACATACATAGATACTTACATTCATACACATACACAGGCATGCAGGAAGTAAATAGGAAGTTAATTTTCAAAATGTTTTATTTTATACGCAAAGCGAACAACTGAAATGTAATCGCTAGGTAGGACTACATACTTTGGTATGTAGTTGACATTCCCTTTGCAGTTCTTAATTCAGAAACTCTTTTTGGCATTGAACTCGGGATCTTTGTGATTATCTCTCGTGGAATTTCTGTCCACAATTCACGTAACAATTGAAACAATTCATCTTTAGATTTTCGTATACCTCTATCTAGTATCCTCCAAAGATTTTCAATTAGGTTCATATCAGGAGATTGTCCTTGCTTAAGTATTTCGATGTATTTTTCAGTGTATAGTTCCAACACATTCGATTATCTCAGAACGACCGTTTTGGTGACAGCTCCACATACCATTACAGAGATACTGCCATGTTTCACAGTTGGTTGGAGTCGTTTGAAATCAAATTCTTGATTGGGAAGCCTCCAGACCCAAACACGTCCACTGTCTGAAAATAATGCAAATCTGGATTCATCTGAGAAAATCACTCTGTCCCAAAATGAACTGGATTTTTCTGACATCTCCTTAGCCCATTTCTTTCTTTTCGTGATATTAATTGGTTGAAGGAGAGTTTTTCTTCTATCTGCTCGTCCATAATATCCAAGCTTATGCAGATATGTAACACCTTTTTTTGACTAACTTCTAGCTGTTTTGCAATGTCAGAAGCCATCTAACGGGGTTCGTTTTCCACAATTCTCTTCAAACAACGAAACTTCCATTTCGAAGGCTCAAGTCGGTCGGGACGAGAATCTGTTGATTCTTTTCCTTGGCTTTTGAATTGTACTATAATTCTATTTACATTAACAAGAGGAATTCGAAAATTTTCGGCAATTTTTCGCTGGCTAAAGCAAGCCTCAGATTGCCCAACAATAGGACCTCTTTGAAAATCTGGCAGTTCTGCTGAATTTTTTGCGTGGCATGGTTACTCTTCGCAAATGTTTGATATAATGGCACCTGGAATGAAAAAGAATAATTACATTGTAAATTCTATACCGCTGAAAATATATTAAGACGCTTAGATCAGAAATTTTGAAAATTAAAGGTGTCTATTTACCTCCTGCATGTCTGTATATATATCCAAATTTAGGGAACTCCTATGTTTCATGGCAAGCAGAACCTCGTGAGTAGTAATTATGAAAACGAGAAGCGATCCGCTACCTACTCGTCAGCCCAAAGATACTTCAGTCAAATTAAGGTTACATTGTTGTCAAGCAATTCTATGTTAACTCGCAGGAGACTTGACCGAAAATGCGCGGAAGGCACAGCATGAGACAACAAAAGGGTAAGCCTGAAAGTTGGTTTGTATAACTTTTACGCACTGCTCAAGTCTTACTAATTTCCGACACGACCTTGAACACTGGATTTTGCCATTCGATATTAGTATATATATATATAGTACATAATATATATATTATTTTATTCTTTTATTCTTTTACTCCTTTCAGTCATTTGACTGTGGCCATGCTGGAGCAAGCCTTTAGTCGAGCAAATCGACCCCAGGACTTATTCTTTGTAAGCCTAGTACTTATTCTTTTGTCGAACCGCTAAGTCACGGGGACGTAAACACACCAGCATCAGTTGTCAAGCGATGTTGGGGGGACAAACACAGACACATAAGCATACATGTACATACATACATACATACATATACAACGGGCTTCTTTCAGTTTCTGTCTAACAAATCCAATGACAAGGCTTTGGTCGGCACGAAGCTATCGTACGGTGCCCGTTGTTTTTCAGATGTATCATGGTGCCCTGTGAAAATATTTCACCCCGTTCCAGTTATGAATAGGGTTTTCGCCCATTCCCAAAACATCTTCGAATATACATTTCCAGTCAATTTTTTTTTCACATTATGTCAGCTCAAGTTTAAATAGAGGACTGGTCGTAGGAGAAAATGAGAAAATGTATTACTTTCCTCTTGGTTTTATGACTCCAGCCATAGTAGTCAACCATGCAAGGCAGTTGCCACTGTCGTTGGCATTAACAAGAAAACTACGAACAATAACGCCAGCACTTCCAACAAACGACGTCAACAGCAAAAACAAAAGCCCTGACACCATTATGATCCGTGCCAACCTCACCAATAAAAGTAACGAAACCAAAAACACCTACAACAATAATAGCAAGAAACCACTAAGAACGATATCAACAATAATATTATAACCAGAAACATTAGTAACGACAAGGCAAACAACAGTAACAGTTTTTACAAGGACAACTCAGCAACCACAACGATAAGTCATACCCAGAGGAAGGAATAGACATCCTTCGCAAATATTCCAAATATGTGGACCACCTATTCACTGCAAGGGAAACCGAAAGTTGTTCAAAAATATCATAATTACATTATCCGACCTGGAACTCTCAGAAGAGGAAATGACATTAGCCGAGCTCGAACTCTCAGAAGAGGAAATGATTTGCACCAAAAAGGGAACAACAACCACTAAGTGCGTCAACCGTACAGAGTGAAACCCACAATAAACTTCTCTAGTCGAAACTGAAAAATATGTGAAAGAAGTGTGGCCTTCCGTGGTGCATTTCCGTTCCGGAATGTAATACAGGAATGTGTTAGCTCGAAGCGGAAGCGCATAGAGTGGCTAAATTGATGATCATTTCGTAAGGCTCCCCTTATACATGGAACACCGTGTGACTAAAGTAAGGTCCTCAAACATACCTCCTCATAGGAACCAGGCCGGAGTAATGGCCACGCTAGAGGAGCATGTGGGAATAATAAGTATGGAAACAAGCCCTCAACAAAACATAACAGGAACGCTAATGGAGTACCAGATTTTGGCTGCTCTGGAAGAGGTTCATGGTATCCCAAATATTTTCTGTTTCAGAGTACTGCAAGAATATCTGGGTGGTCGTGGAAGGCAGGAAATCGAGATGGAATATCTGTGGCAAGCTGATCCCCTACAAGCTTTCTCTTCCACTATAGATAACTCAAGAAATGTGCCACACCCGTTGCAATCACAGAGTAAGAAGCATCCGCAACTACAAGGGCAAAAATAGGAGCGCAGTGAGAAAAAAAGCAAACGGAAATCTCACTGACTCCTAGGATAGAGACAAAAACATATGAGAGAGAAATCGTCGAGTGACCCCCAAACAAAAAGAGAGGGAGAGGCGTTGCAAATGCTAACGTAACTCCTGAATCCACAACATTTGTGAGCAACAAGCTGAATAACCCTCAAGATAGTGCGTCTAATCTCGTAAACAAAGTAGCAGGCCAACAATTTTAGCAAACACAACAACTGAAACAACAACAATAATAACAAAGACAAGTGATAAACCAATTACAACAATACCAAGAACTGAAACAGCATTGTCAGCGACAAATAGACGCGTGATCAGTAAAAGAAGAAGCTTAAACAAAAACGACAACAATCATATCAACCCCAAAATACGGATTGGAACAGCTAACAGACAAGCCTCTCAAATACGTATTACTTCGGAATGAGAACAAGGAATTAGTGGTTTGCAGGCAAATTTTGATAACTGACGAGTGTCGTGATCTTCTCACCGTTTCCAAAACACCAGAAAGAAGGATTCTGGTAAGAACAACTCACACGATGTTTCGTATTTTGAGGAAAAGTTTCCCGCATGATAAATCTTATAAGACAACGACCGAACAGTAGATATTTTACTATGCTGTGCCTCCACTCTCAGGGCCAAACCAACGGCTTTTAAACATTCATGTTTCAGCTCATACTCTCAGCTGGTCTGAAAATCTATCTACTGTCAGTACTCACTCCATAGAGATCCTCGGAAGCCGTCCTTGATAATGAGTCGCTACGATGGTGTGAACGACTGTGACGAATACAAGGGTGAACTGGTGTGGTCGTCCTTTGAGCAACACGTCTTTGTGCGGTTAATCTCATTGACCGAGTTGCACTCATGGGTCAAACATTGGACAACATTGGGTTGTTGTCGTCTAGGATGTTGCCATGTGCTCACTTTATTGTACTAGCTGGAAAAAACTATTAGCGTTAAAACAACCCAAGATTTCTATGGGAGACTTTTTGAGGGTATGAGCGACGATGTCCTAGGACTGACTTAGGATATAAAGGGACTTTTGAATGGAAGACCGTGGACAACTTTCCAAAGTATTTTGGCATGACAGTGCTACAGAGGAACATTGCCTGTTTGAAATAAACTCTTCATGCGTGAAAGCCCTAATAACCACTCCAGATGCATGCAGGGATATGAAACCGCCACATTTACAATCGTTTAGTGTTTGTGCATTACTCATGTGGGTTTGTGTTCAGCACCTGTTGTCTTGTATAAGACGTACCCAGTTGTTCGTTGAGTGGCTGTAACAAAAGAGATTGTGTAGTGGACCCATCTGAAAGGTTTAAAGATAGGAATTTTCTTGTGTGAGCAAGCTCTCATAAATTTCTTCAAATGTCATTTGAAGAGGAAGGTATGGAGAGAAGTGTAGCCTTCTAATGTGTTTATCAAAATGCGGATGAGAGTAGCAAGACTGGTGAGGATGAATGGATCTACTCTGAGTATGCTTATCCAAGAAACTGGAAAGTGGAAATTCCTATGCCTTGGGGAGGGCAGAGTGTAGAGTTTACCGGAGTTACTCTAACTGTCCCGCTTTGGGAATTCTACTTAAAAATTATTTATTTTTCTAATTTCTATTTATATATCCTTTGTTATATCCTTGTAGTGATAATTCGACACCCCATCTGTTTTGTGTGTTGTATCGCGTCTTTTGATTGTTTGTCCTCCGTGTGGTGTGCCCTTGTAGCCAATAAAAGAAATCACCTTTTTTCTCTGCTCTCAATACTCTCATGTTCCTAACTGACACGAACAAGGTTTATTTACTTTGGGCTAGGTATCTCATTAAGCTGTCGACTTCGATACGTACACAGTCTTCCACACTTATCAGTCCTCTTCCTCCAGATGCTCTCTTTATGCATAGGTGATCAGTGTCTGCACAATGATGATGGCTCCGTGCATCGTTAGATTTTTTGAATACCTGTCCGTATATTTTAGCTACTTGTCTGTCCGCTTCAGGATTCTAGCGTCATACCGAACTACTCTGACTGCGCGTGAGTTAATGCCGAAATTGTTTCTGGCATTCAACTTTGAAGCCATTATTTTTCTCACTCATCGCAGGTACTATTATTATTATTATTGTTATTATTATTATTATTATTATTATTATTATTATTATTATTATTATTATTATTATTATTATTATTATTATTATTATT
>NC_068991.1:26188548-26197688 GCF_001194135.2 Octopus bimaculoides
AATAATAATAATAATAATAATAATAATAATAATAATAATAATAATAATAATAATAATAATAATAATTATTATTATTATTATTAAATATTTAATAGTAGATATACTATTGTAACTTATTGAAATGCTTTCCACAAATATCTGAATGAAACACAAATATCTGAATGAAACACAAATATCTGAATGTGCTGCTGTCATATTTCTTCCTCAATTTCTCTTTTATTCTTTAACACACATGGTACAGAATATGGAATAGGTAAATTTATCACATTACGTATTCAGAATTATTGACCCAGACAATGTGTTTCAAAGTGTTGAAAAGTATGTATGTATGTGTGTATGTATGTATATATGTCATTGTTTAGTTTTATTTCAAAATTTCCTACCATTCGAGAAAGAACCAGTTTCTAACTTATATCCAAGGCTCCTTCATTGCAATTTCTACATCAACAACAGGGTATTTTTGCTTGTATGTAAGTATGTATTTGTGCAAATTTGTATGTTTTGCTTTATATATTCTCATGCATATAGTTGCAAATGTAGAATTCTCATATGCATATTTAAATGATAAACTTCTGGGAAGTCTTTAAGATTTTCACAGTTCTAGTGATGTAGTCTTCGAATTAGCTTTCACCGTCTCATTTGTTTATTAAGTATTTAGTAACATTCTTCTGTTCTTGGATTGCAAATGCACAACCTTCGAAGTTTGATGCGATCTATCGGTCACGAATACATGTGAGGTTTCGCGTCATATTACCCTCTTCTTCAAGTCTTCAGGAATCATATCCATGCATATTCTTTTTTGCTATACTGAGAGTTTCACATCCGCGTCTACTTTGCAATATCTTAATCCGACTGATTTGGGGTTGTATGCGAGGTCATCAATAAGAGTGTGCATATTGAGGAGCTTCTTCTGACAAGTTTTCACTTTTTAGCATTAAGTTAATATATTTATTTTTGCTGCAGTTGTGTAGCAAGTGCTATCTGAAAGAGACTATACGATATTTGAGGGATATCTGCACTGATCTCAAACCTTTACCTCCTTTATCTCTTCTTATTTAGAGCCCCTCGATATTACCATTCTGTGGAGATTTCTAGTTGGTGTCAGTATCTTGCTTGTTTTAACATCTATTGAGTAAATTTCTTCTACAGACCAGTCAAGTATACCAAATATTGGAATCAGCACTGGTACAGTAAATGTACTGTGGGATAATGTCTTGTAAGAGAAGAGTTCTGAGTCAAACTTACCTAAGTCTGGTATAATATTCTCTGGTCCCTCTATCTTTATTAGAGTACATTCGTATATGTGGTTTCCACAATGCGTAGGTACTTATAGCTTTCTTTATCTGGGACAGGAGAGATAGTAAGGCCGTTGATATACAGGCTTTGTGTCTGTGTGACTGGTTTTATCCTTTCAACAATCAAATATGAATTTTTCTTTTGGCTAAATTCAATTCCGATCTCAGCTAATATTGTTGGTATTAATTCCAGTGGGTTTTTTTTTTGGTATTGTTAACTCTTTTACCATAAATCTTGAGGCCATCCACGAAGAAATTATGGGTTACACCAATATCTCTAATATTTGCATACCTTATCATGTAACCAGTTGATCTTTATAGCAGGAATGACAATCGATTTAATGCCAAAATGAAGAAAATTACAGAAAAGAACTATCTGCTTGGAATATTCCTTTTGAGATATTTATAACATTAGATTCGATAGTTCCGCTCTCAGTTCTGAGTGAAAGAACTGTTGCCCATGCCTTTGTGAACCTCTCAATGGTAACAATTCAGATAGCAGGCACTTTTTCCAAATGGAAATACTTCAGCAGCCCCGAATGATAAATAAAGGTCAAATGGCTTCCTATAATCAAGCTACACTCTTGTAAAGTTCACATGATGTTTTCTTACTTCCCTTCAGACAGTACAGCTCTGTTTATCAAAGTTTGTTCAGCACATCCCAAGACTCCCTTCTTTACACCTGCCTGCTCATCAGTCGCTATGTTGTTGAACTCATAATGATGCAGGGGGAATTGTTTGAGGCGATATATTTTTTTTAGCCAACACGGTAATTTCATTCTCGGCTACAAGATTTGCCTGTGGTATAGTAAGCCAATCTGGTGTGTGTGATGTTGATGTTGTTACACTATTCTCTTCTTATTTGCATATAGTCACGAGGCATTACAATTGAGATCCCTCTTTTCGTTCCACAATTTTCAATCAAAATGATTCAAAATCTTCTTGAGATGGGGCTTTCTTAACGGTAATATTTTCCTCTCTCACTTCTCTGCATAATGTCTGTAGGTTAGAAGCATTCTTGTGATTTACATAGGCTAGTTCAAAAATTTTCGTTCAGCTTCCTGCGTGCGTGTTTTAGTGTAATTAATCTTCCCTCACGAGCTTGGTGTCAAGACTCACATAAAGTTTTGTTAATTTATTCATAAGATGTAACTGGTGAGGTGTAAATTAATTATTCCTCTTACGTTTTATTATCGTGGTTAGCCATCCAAAATAGCAGCTCAGATTGTTGATATTTTCTTCAAGTTATGTTTTTCATCTAGATTGCTTCCGTTTAGTAGTTTCATTACCATATGTACTACATATTTCAAGAAGGTGTTCTTTAAGAGTGATAGTAGTAATGAACACTACATGATTCTATTCCACTAACGAACACCACACAATTCTATGTGCACTGCAGCGATATCATCGGCAATTTTCAGTATTACATCTATCAGATTTTTTGAATATCTTGTCTATAAGGGCCTATTGCTTAATGATAGTTTGGTAAAAGTAAGAAAGGTTTCTACAAACAGTAATTTTAGTTTGTTTCTGAGGTGAATATGCTACACAGTTCTCTGTGTTGATTCAACTGCATTTGGAGAGACACGAAAATTAACTGATGGTAGCAGTAGTTTATTTACATTATTTTCGACCTCTTTGCTGGCAGGTTTTAGCCAGTTCTGAGTGTTTTGAGAAGATCAATCTTTATCGCGAGAGCAAGCCATTTTGCTTTAAAAAAAAAAAGATGCTTACTGATGAGGTTTTTTTGCAGTAAAATGACTTAAGTTGGGGTGAAATTCGTCCCCATAATTTTTTCACTAATTCATATATCCGATAGAAGGCTTCTTCATAGCATCCAACTAAATCTTAGTTTAGATGTAGAGTTAAAGTAAAATAAGGGGCATGCTTACATCTTCTCAAATAACTTACTGGTGACATAGTAAAATTGTTGGTATTAATTCCAGCTGTCTTTTTTTTATGGTATTGTTAACTTTTGTAGCATAAATCTTGAGGTCATCCACGAAGAAATTATTGGTTACATCAATATCTCTAATAGTTGCATACCATATCGTCGGTGGTGTTCTTATTAATTTCACCCATGATCACGTTAGCAAAATTCCACGTGGTATGAAATATATTCTTTTAAAATCCAGCCTGAATAACGCTACGTTGGTTAATTAAAGACGTATTTCTTATTAATAACGGGAGGAATAAACCAATTAGTGATTTAGGCTGGTAGAGTCGACATAAACGTAGACGAATAGGTTCAAAAATAAATTTTAAAAGGTTCTTTACGCATGCACCGCTGATGTTGAAGGCACCATCTTGTATGCATTTATGTATGTATTTATATATGCATGCACGTATTATGTATGCACGTATTTATGCATGTATGCATGTACATATATGTACAAATCTATATATATATAGATAGATAGATACGCAATTATGCGTGCATTTATATGCATATGTGCATGTGTATGTATGTCTATCTGTAGACATGATTGCATGCATGCATATACATGTTTGACAGCAAATTTTATGTTTATGAATTATATTTTGCGAATCGTAAAATTACGTGAATAATTGTATATACAACTGAAATGTTTTTCATGAGAAGAAATTATCATAAATACTTTTTTTAGTATCGTCTAGAATATTTATACAACTACAATCAAAATCATATTGCCATAATATTTGGATTTTCAGAAATTTTTCCATTGAACAGGAGATAGCGTTCTGTAGGACATTGATGGATAAACGATTATTACCCACTTCCATAGCCTCAGTCAAATGTAATGAGCATTAAACTTCACTTAACGAAAGAAAATGTTCAACAAGTATTACAACATTTAGCAATTACATGATTAATAAATGCAATTTTGGTCTTTGAATGCATTGACAAAATTTATTTGCAATGTAAATGAAATAAAATATTTCAGTGAGTCACCAGGATAAGAATCGATAACTGTCTTCAGGGAAAATGTATGTGGGTGTTTTTCATATTATACAATGATAAGAACGTAGGTCAAATAAAATTACTATGCTGCAGATATATACCAAAGAGTAATATTAATCTTTACACTCATTCAAGTATAAATATATGGAGCTGATCCAATAACCAATAATCTTTAAGGCGCGGCAATGGAAATTACAATTATACCCTTGGAGAATGTTTAATAAATTAGTCTAGGGATGTTTTGGGGAAAAAACACAGGACCCAGGATATGGTAATTTCCACTTCTCAGCTGATTACTTATTGTGAACGAAATAAAATACTGATTTATTTACAATTGGGATAAGGTCAATCTCGTGGTAATGGAATTAAATTCCGAGAATTATATTACCGATTGTAGAAGATAAAGGACACAAAACCTGCTACTGAAAAATTGAAGTAGCTTCTTCAAAACTAAAATAGATTCTTGAAGAAAATAAAGACATTTAGTGAAAAGATCTTCGTACAATGTCTCTAAACGTTAGGGCAATTAGTCTCTTATATTCGTAATAGAAAAATAGTATTGCAAATACCAACTGAAACAGCTTTACGATTGAATATTTTGCGATTAAATTATGCTGTTGTTGTCGTCGCTGTTTACAATTGTAGATGCGTAATCTCAGACGGACACTTATTGAGTATGCTGATTGAATATATTCTAGCATTGATAATTTCATGTTTCATCTGACAATCTATCTCGAAACTCGTTGTGTTCTGCATGTTAGTGGGCAACAACTGCAAGATAATAGCCTGATGGGGCCTAGGCTCCAGTTGCAAATAGGCCGAATGATCACACAGTGCCTTCGTCATTTCCCTGCAGTGTATTCCACTCTGCTTGAGAAATAAAAATATATGACGTATTGATGGATTAAAATATCTCCCCTTTGGTAAATGTCAGTTTGTAAACATAAACTGATTCAACCAGCCTTTAACTCAAATGCACTTTCTTTAATATTTGTATAGTTTTATTAGTTGAAAATATATAAAAGCTAGCCTTGACAGTTTTGATAGTTGTAGCAATCGAAGTAGTTATTTCGTAACCTTAATTCACATTAACGTAGATGGAAGTATGTACCAAGTACATAGTTTACGTTTTGTAACCGAAAAATATAAGAAATACGTTTTATATCTCATCGCAGATACAATGATCTATAATAATTTTTTATACTTCTGTATCTGTACTTGAACCAACACTGTAACGCCTTTATTGTTATTGCCATGAAATTACTCTAATAAGACCTCTGGTCTCCTATGAGATTTTAGGAACAACCTTACCTCTATATGTGTTATTCGTGTGTAATTGTATTTAAAAAGCTGTACCGTTTATTCAAAGCAGCAGTAGCTTTAATTGTTAAATCAGTGAAATTGTGAGAAAATTGCCATAGGTAAACTCATTATAGAATTACATGGCATCATATTATCACATTACTCAAAATTCCATGTGTGTGTATACGTATGAACAGAAATCTCAGATAGTCAAGATTACTTAATTGATTGCACACAACAAGGAGATATTATCAATCGTTGTAAGCAGTGGATGTCCTTCATAACTGAAAGGTTTCGAACCTTTTACTCACTCGGAATTGTTTGCATTTGGAGTCCTTCAGTAGTGTTATATAGCCTATCCAAAACAACATCAGTTACATAAAACATTAAGTGCTGGTGAAAACACTTCAAAACTATGTAATTGGTAAGCCTCAGCCATTTTTGTCATGGCAGATCGTTCAAAAGGCCTACAAACTGACGATGTTGCAGAAAGAAACACTGTGCTAAATTTGCAATTATAGATAACCTTTGGAAAACACGATCTGTTACCCAAAACACTTCTGTTTCACAGTTATACCTGAAGAACGATAACACTCATTGTTATACAACAAGCAATATAATGTTTTTTGCGTGAATATACAACAGGCAAATGCAAAAGACACAACCTTCTTTCACTCATCACATCTGATAGTAATCGACATAGACGTATAAAAGTTATAATAGAAAGAAAAATGCATATATTTCTGTTAAACTTGAAGCAGCCTTATAACAACTTTATAATCCAATCTTAGAATATTTCTAATTTTTTACGCTGTTTCTTGACTTGCTAGAAATAGCATTTATATCTGTACCAACCATCTTCTCACAGAATGGTGAGGTGTGTAAACGTTCATTATTAAACGTTCATTATTAAAAGTTATTAAAAATACCACAATGGTTAATTTACATTAAAATTAAAATAAGGGTGTTGAATGATTACAACGCAAGTCTGGTAGAAATTTAGACCCCAAACGGTCTATGAACCATTTAGATTATTACTCCACTGCACAAGGTTGTAACCGAGGAAAATAGACAGCGAGAATTTATAAGATAATTTGCATAGTCCCAAATCTATAGATTTCACGGTATGAGTTATTAAAAAGGGGTTTTAATAATTCATACCGTGAAATCTATAGATTTCGGACTATCCAAATTATTTTATAAATACTCGCTGTCTGTTTTCCTCGCTTACAACCGTGTGCAGTGGAGTAAATAATCTAAGTGGTTTATAGACCGTTTGGGGTTTATTTCTAGCAGGCAGGTGTTGTAATCATTCAACACCCTTATTATAATTTATATATATATATATATAATTTTTACATTATGCCGATTTTATCCGGAGTCTGAGGCCGCGCTAGGACATTGTCTTTCAGTGTGATTGAGTCTCCTTTCTGTATTGTTTCTGGAGAAGTAGCGAGTTGGCTAGACCAGCTCTTCTGTGTGCCGCCTGGTACGATATGAATTTATCTGGTATTTGAGATAAAGAGTGCGTTCGGACTCTTTTGACAACAGCCATATCTACACCTCACAAATACCTGAAGTAGTTTGGCAGAATGTTGAACACTTGTAGACGCTTGTACCATAAGCAATACGGTACTGGGTTCTTACTCTACACGTATAAAACATGTCCATTGGTACTCTGCAGTGCCATCCATTTCGGTGGTTAATACAACTTCCTATCCCATTATTGGAAGCTAAACCTTCCAGGAACTTCTATGTATATATCACCGCATTTCTTTCGCGTCTCTTTTCAAGTGATTAGAAATTCAGTTCCATTAGCCTCTCCCTGTAGCTAATCCGCAGCATCGAATAAAACTTCGTGGATGGGTGATGACTTGCCTCGTGCTCCGCTGCCTGTTCGAGGCTCTGCGGTGACCACAGTTAGGAGCAATAATCCAGACAACTGAAATGAAAGTTCATAGGAATAGCAAGGTCTCCTTTTAACTGTTTCTGAAAGATCTAAGAACCCGGTCAGCCACTCGTACGCACAGTATTGGTATTTCGGTAATATGCACATGGGACCTGGTCATGATACTGTAGTAGATGTGTTTGGCAACTCATCCCTAAGCGGAAGGTATGTTACGTGTTTATGAGTAAGTTATCTTCTTCCAGGAATGTGATCAACCTTCTTTTGACAATACCTTCGATGACCTTGCTAACATATTAGATCAGAGTAATAGACCTTCAATTTTTAGCGTCTAATCTGCTTCCTCGTTAGTGGACAGGGCATATTATAACTTCTTTTAATATTTTGGCACGGTTACCACATGCAATGGAACTGAAAAATTCTTTCCAGTTGATTAGCGAGACATTTCTTGCAATTCTTTAAAAGAAGAGACGGAAATCCATTTGGGCCTGTTGCCGATATTCGCTTTATCACATCAGTGGCTAATATTACGTTTTCGCCCTTTATGTCCCTGTAATTGAGGGCTACCTCTTTCCTATGTAAATTTTCGGCGTTGAAGAACTTAGCAGATTTTCTTAATTGCATATTTCCCAGCAGAGAACTGAAAAAACTTTGGAACTGTTTATTTAGTATTTCTCTTATCCTCCTAGGGACTGCAGTCATTGAATCGTCTTCTTCAAACAATAGCCCAATCTTGTAGGACCCCGAAACAAATTCTTAAACTAACCTACAGAAGGTTTTACGATTTATTGTTATATGTTTCACCGCCCTTCCTTCTCGTTCTCTTTCTTTTTCATGGGAGAGTATTAGTTTATTTTCGATCTCTAAGAGGACCTCTTTGATGTGGGATCTGTAGCCGCCAATAAGTTGCTTATATAAGCGATTCATGATTTTTATTCTCCGTCTTATATAGACTCTCCTGTCTCCAGGAACGATGTTTTGTATGCATTTGCTCTCTTTTCTGAGGAAGATTTAACGCCTATATCTCGTATTCTAGTGAGGAATTCTTTGAGCATTAAGCTTGCATAGCACATAGAATTTTATCAATGTAGAATTACTTAAATATGAAAGTTAACTTTCAAATAATATTTGTAAGACTGCTATTATGAAAACTGATTTTCAATATTGAATTCCTGTTATCATATTTTTATTGATATACTTTCCTTTCTTTTGTCTTTGCTTTATGGAGGAAATTGTTATAAAGTTATTTCATATCTCTGTTTTATATTTCTACCAATTCAACATGTTTTATACAAACAGCATTGAGATATAACACCGTAAAGAAGACAACCATTATTATCAAGAAAATATAATTTCAAAAAAAAATTTCTTTAACATGTTCTAGTAATTGAACTGCATTATTTCTTTTTTCACACAACTTTCAAGGGTGCAAAATGATCGTATCAAATATATTACACTTTTCAATACGATACATTTTTTTATATTAAACTCCATCTACCGAGAGAAATTTCTATACTAGTAAATATAGACGCAAACACACACACACACACACACACACACATGACATGCATCAACATATGTGCGTATGTGGGTGTATATATATATATATAAATATGTAATTGAGACGAGAGTTTATTCACCGTACCCTGTATATACATACATACATACATACCGACATACATATATATATATATAT
>NC_068991.1:26197788-26198709 GCF_001194135.2 Octopus bimaculoides
TTGAAATACTAGAGTAAATTTATTCAATAAAATCGCTTCAACCATGGCCTCCAGATGACTTCAGAATATCCCTGCAACTCTGTGGACGGTCTCCTTGTTTCAGTTGGTGAATGTAGCCATAATCTTGGCATTCAGTTCATGTTTGGTGTAAAAAGGAGTTTTGTTGGTCGCTCTCTCGCTTAACTGCGCCTCACACATAATAATCCAGGGGGTTTAGTCTGGGAGGTTAGGTGCCCAGATGTTAGGGGTAATGTGGTCACAGAAATTGCCTGACAGCCGCGATTGGGTTCTCCTACTCGTGTGACATAGTGCAGAATAGTGTTGCCAGACAAAGCGTTTTCCAGCAGGCAACCTCTTGACTCAGAGGAGCACTACCTCCTCCAGGCACTTGATATAGGATTCCGTGTTGAGTCTGAGGCCATATGAGATGAAAGGAGGCATAGCGTCGCCATCACTAATGATCACTACAAACACCATTGATTTTGATTGGATGTTCGAGTTTTATCACTCTCGGTACATGTCCTCAGATTGCACTCTCATCAGATTGACACCATAACACTCTGAAATGTTCCTATTGGAACCGCCGGCGCAAATGACAGGCAATGCAGCATGTCGTTTCCAAATTTCTAGCAGTGTGAAATGCGCAATGATGCTGTTTTTCTCACAGACAGTGCCCAACTGACCCTACTATGCCGTGTAGTAGATAAAATCAAAAGCAAACAATGCGCATGCACAAAATTAAAATATAAGATGGCGACCGTATATATATATATATATATATATATATATATATATATATATCAGAAGGTGCATCTGTTATAAATATGTCTTTCCCTAAAAGGAAATATAAATGACAGTGAGCCCGCAGCTTGAAATAGCTTGGGACTGACCATCCGATAACAAATTTATTCATATTCTGCT
>NC_068991.1:26199732-26202232 GCF_001194135.2 Octopus bimaculoides
TCAGATTTTGTGTTTGGAGAAGTTTATGGATGAATGATTCAACAAGTAGAAACATCTAAGGGGAGATAATTAGTGATCGTTATCATTGGGGACTGAGGAGGTAATTGTTCATCTTTCGGAAAGGGGATGAATATACACAAAAGCTCAAAAGATAAAGTAAAAAGAAGAAATATGCACAGTGTTGGGTATAGGATCATGAATTAAAATATATTCTAAGATCAAAGTTGATTCGGCGTTCATATTTAAGCGTGTTCTGTATTTTTTGATGAACAAATTTTCCTTATTTAAATGTTGTTGTATAGAAATTGTTTCTTTGCACTGGTAGATGGGGAAAACTGTGAAGTTTGATTGGATATTACCTGCATATCTTTCTATCTGTCCATTCAAAGAAATCTGTCTGTATTGCGGGAACCGGATCTGTCCCTTATATAGTGTGGTTCTCTGTCTCACTGTCATACTTGACTGTCCTATATAGTGATGTCCACAACTGTGTAAGTTATAACATAAATTAGATTCTTGGAAGCACAGGTTGGTTTTAATGGAGCACCCCTCTCCTTGTTTGAATAGGAATTCTGAGCGTTCCAGTAGGTTGGGGCATGTTCCACAGTTTAGATGTCCACATTTTTTAACCATTGGTTTGCTGGTTGTTGTGTAAAACTTCGCATTTGTAAGAAGTCTCCTTAGGGATTTATGTTGCTTTTTGCATTTCACGAATTTATGTACTTTCAGGATGTTGTTCATTTTGGAGTCACTAGTTAGTAAAGGAAGATCTTGCATAATAGTGTTGTATGCCTCATTGTTTCTAGCGTTGTGAATTGATATATGCTGTAATGTTTTGAGATGAGGTATTGTGTTATGCTTTGTTGTCCTTAGTGTCTTTACGCATAATTTTTTGGCATGCTTAATTCCATTGTCTATAAGTGAGGGTGGACATTGTCTTTCAGTTAGTGTTGTCCTGGGGTGTTGAAGACGAAGGGCCCGACTATTTCTATCAGACACTATTGTGCAAATCCTTTTTGCTAAATTAATGGGGATGTTTCCTTTGATGTGCATTAGGAGAAAGAGCTAAACAGGAGATATTGTTTCGAGTCCGTTGGTTTATGATAGATGTCAGTTATTCTTTGTAGTTTGAATACATGTAACAAAAGCAAAGTTAGATGTATTAATGAACAAATGTAACAAAAAGAAATATTAAACATTTTTCCTACTTATTGGGGGTAAGCAACTTGGAAATAGCAGTTGCTAACCAAAGAAGAAAATCGTGTTATACACAGTAATGAAATAAATCTATGATATTTATTTGTTCATGTACTGATTCTGTTTATTTTAAGGATATTTTTGTATTTCACACTATTTAAGTTGTAGTATTAGTATTTAATGTGCCCATAAAAAGGGCCTTTTAAAAACGATTCACTTCATTTATAAATCAAGCTAGACGTTTGGTTTTGATAGCTTTATGTGGTATAGGATAAATACCTGTAGTAAATATCTGCAATAAAGAATACATTATTTTACTGTAGTTGTCTCAGTTTGTAAATAATTGAAATGGAAATTGCAAACATATAACGCTGTTATTTATTTTTCTACGACGAGAAAAAGAATGAATAACCTGAATTATGTTCCAATTCTAACTGGAAATCATTCTGAGAGACCCTGTATATCTATATCTAATCGTATAAAATTGCGTACCAAATGGTTTTATAAGCCCACCATGTGACAATATAAAGGGTGTATTTCTACTAAAAGACGCAACCATATGAAAAGCAATTAGCATTAAAAACTAATTAGAAATATTTTGAAGAAAAAACAATATCAGCTAATGATTAGTAGCGTTTTCAGTATTGTAGCAAAATACAGAGTAGAATATTTCATACTCACTAGAATTCTTCCATCAATGATATCCGTTATTATATAGAAGTAATCATTGAAGAATTGCTATATATTGGTTGGATTAGCAGATGAAAAAAGCATAGGACCATCTACGATCAGATATTTCTGATACACTTTATCTAATGCTCTCTTATCTAATGCAATTTATTCTTAAAATATGTTTTCACACCTACGTGTCTTTAATATTGAACATCGACGTTTCTCCTAATTACTTCGGCTATATGTGTATAACCTGTTTTACGAGGAAGGCAAATATGACCGAAATGATTAAAAAGTTGTGTCCCTTACAGTAATCATAATAAAATATGTTCAAGAAATCTGCTTTGCAAAACTTGTTTTGAGTTGATTGCCAGTGCGAGGCTTATCGAGTAATAATTTTCTCTTAAATCACTGAACCGAGCAAATTCTCTGCTGATGATAAACTCTTACACCCAGAGATTACGTAGTCCACTTTTTCACTGTTTCAATCTCATTATTGCAGTATTGGTACTTTGGTTCAACTCCATTTTTTATCACATTGGCTTGGTAGTTCCTAGTAAATAAGCTTTGATCTTGAGCAGCTAAGATAAAGCATTTGCTCTCTGCTTTAAGCCTGAGCTCTGTACCACTG
>NC_068991.1:26205376-26207289 GCF_001194135.2 Octopus bimaculoides
CATTTGTGTATGTTGTATCCTATCTAGTTCATTGACTCCTAATTACTTGTATGGTTGGCTTTCGTCTAGTTCTCTTATTTCATTGGCTTTATCTAGTGCTATATTGCTACTTTTAACTAATTTTCCTCTTTTCAGGGTTGCTTTGGCACATTTTTCTAATCCGAATTTCATATCTATTTCCTTGGTAAAGCCGTGTACTGTCTGTAGTAGTGTTTCTAGCTCTTTGTCATTATTATTATTATTATTATTATTATTATTATTATTATTATTATTATTATCATTATTATTATTATTATTATTATTATTGTTATTATTATTATTGTTATTATTATTATTATTATTATTATCATTATCATTATTATTATTACAACAACCAAAGAAAATTGTTGTTATAAACATTTAAACAGAACCGATGTGGAAACGTGAATGACAGCAAAAAGTAGTTGGTATTAACGTTTGAGGTGAGATAATTAATAATAGTGGCGATGAGAGGAATTAAAATGAACAACGAAATCTTGGTGAAAAATTCTGTAATTCAGTCTGTCAAATCTGATTTACAACGTTGTAACATCGGAAATGCAATGATTTTATGATTAATGAACAATGCAATCAGAAATATTCTTAGCGTTAGTGATCACGTTTCTCTTTCCATGGTGTTTAAATGTGAGACACTTTGTCACGAGAATGTTAGTCAATCGTATGTATTTATTTTACTCTGTAAACTACTAAAATATTTTAATCAGCGAATAGATTAGAACATTTAAAATACAATTTGCTACTAATAAAAACAACGATTCGTATCAACATTTTGTTTTGAAAAATTGTATTTAGAAGAAAAAGCAAATAAAAATGTGAAGAGGATAACGTGATAGCCAATACGAAACATATGTAGCCTTACGACACATTTTATGGGGTGTCACTGCAGTCAGTAATTATCAGAATATTATATCACAATCATCGTTGATCTAAAATTAGAATTTTGCATTCATAACCATGATATTTGTTTAAAATAATTATCACGGCTTTAAAGATTAGATTTTCAGACTATAAAGATTAAATTTCTGGAAGTTAATGGAAGATGTAGGTTTGTGGCAAAGAAGTAAATTTCAAATCTGTTGCCAACAACAACGAATGATTACTTGAGTTACTGTTGAACGGATGAATAGGCTACAATGATTTCGACTTGGAGATCACTTCAACAATATCTTGCTCAGCTTAGGCTTAGCGGATTAGATTATAGAAATGTTTTATGACTAAAGGGAATCGAAATGTGTGACAATCTGCCAGTTTCTCAAAATGTCAGAGAAAATACAAAAAAGTAGACATCATCTGTTTACTGTATATTTTCATAGATTCTTGAGAACTCCAATAATTTATAAGGATACAAGTAAGATTATATTCTGTTGTAAAGGTATTCAATGTAAGTTAACCATCTATTAAAGTTTCATATCATCATATAGCTGTAGTTTATTTACATCGCACGGTGGGTGTCGCCAAATCTAATCTCGTTCAGATACTACTGAAAAGCATGAAGCACGCCGCACAGCGTATACTGTCTGCATCGTTAAATGGAAATCAATTATAGAAAATTACACGAAAATTGACTTTACGAACGAGAAACAATATGGCTAATTATATTTAGTGAAATAATGTTATCTTAAATTGTTAGGGAGTACTCGTAATTGCATGTTCGATATAATTACTCTGGCGACCAAAATATATTCCTTTGTGTTACTGTGCAAAAACAATAAAGACAACTAACAGAATACACGCGCGCATGCACGCGCGCACACACACACACACACACACAAACACATGCATATACATATATATATATATATATATACGCATGTATATATATATGTGTGTGTATATGTAGATATATATATATATATATATATATATATATATAC
>NC_068991.1:26208248-26212167 GCF_001194135.2 Octopus bimaculoides
TGTGTGTGTGTGTGTGTGTGTGTGTGTGTGTGTTTGTCTGTGTGTGTGTGTGTGTGTGCCATGAAATATCTACGTATCAGTAATGTTTTAAATTCAGGGAGATGGTGCCCGAAATATCCCCAATACAGTGCAGACATTTTTGCGATTTGAAACACTCTAATACCATGCAAATGCCAATGCGACAAGTCGGTCATATTTCCAAAAATCTTCTTTTGTCTATTTTTGTACCATTCTTCTAACGTTCTCTGCAATATTAAATTGAATAAGTGAATCCAATCTGTGTTTTTTCATTATTTCTCATTATATCTCATTTAAATTTTATGGATTTGCATACACTGCTCCAGAATATTTCAACATAATTCTTAGTGTTTATGCTAATGCCATTACCAGTGTTGATAAGCAGTATTAGTCCAAAAATGTATTAAGATAAGCAAAGACGCGTCTGTATTCTGTGTATCATTGTCTAACCGAGGAAAATCCATGGAGGTTGTAGACTGGAAATCGGTGTAGGGTGAAAGGCTAGCAGGTACGATGCCAGTTTTGATAATATTTAGCTAGTTAAAAATAATTAAACCTCTCCAATTCCCTGTTGAAATAAGAACATGAATGCAAATTATGGGGTAATAAAATTTATCAATATAAGAGCTACTCTCTTCTGTTTGAGACCCAGGTGTGCATGAGTGCCTTGTTTGGACATGAGCTCCCTTAAGATTCAGGCCACTACTCATGATAACATTCGCATTCGCAAAAATTACATTACTCAGAACTACTTATCGTTCGAATTCTACTCCTGTCATGAGGAACTGCAGTGAAATAAGAGAAGTTTCTGCTTTCAAAATCTTATTTGAAAGCAGTAATGTCTTGTCAAATTTTGACGTCCTTGTATAGCTCTAAATCAGCCAAGCTTATGCAGCGCAAAATTCAATTATATTCAGTCGTAGCCGTCCATTTTTAAGACACAGCATACCTAAGACTACATGTACTGAATATTCTTCAATTTTCTAAAATAGTGAATTGCGATTTCCAGAAGATTGGACTGCTGATTCTTGCATTTCAAGTGACCGCTTAGATATTCCTTCTTCGCAGCATTTTTCTAGAACGATATTCCTGACATTTCAACTTTTCTGTTTCTTGATAATTTTGAATGCAATGGAGTAGTGAGGTCCGGAATAATAACATATTGCTTGTGATAGAACAGCGTTTTTATATTGTGTAGTTATTATATGATCGTTTGAACCTATCATACATAGCGTGGCGAAAAAGGAAGGAGAAGGAAATAATTCTCTCACAAAGTGTCTATGATGCACTATCAAAATGATTCTAGGATGTATTACATGGTGGAATAATGGAATTGTGAATCAATCAAACGTGGAATTTTTTTATATGGTCTGTCACTTTGTAAGATATAGAAGACATATCACAGCAAACAGTCACACTAAATAAGGCAATGATACATTACGCAATTTTGTCCTACACATTGGTAAAAGACGAGATTGTCATAAGCGAAATATTGTGCAGTAGCTTGTTGTGTTGATGATGGTAGGCGTGGTTTCTAACGCACACGAACGAAAACAATATCAAATGAACTTTGCATGTTGCAGAAAAAAATATGCTTTCTGCATGCTTCCCTCTGTACCACACTTCGGTTTTCTGGCTGTGTTCTTTACTTTTTATTTCATGCTTCTATATTTATTTCAGGACAATATTTGAAAGTTGTTATATTTTTAAGTATCTCAGTCTGAAATCAAGGCGTTTATCACAGGAAATCTAAGAGAGATTTGGTTTGTCACTCAGAATAGTTGCCAAAGGACATGGGCGCTTTGATATCTGAACAAAGGGTCATGAACTTCTGATTATTTACGTGAAAGCTTCCTATAAACTTAATTGTAAATAAATCGTACAAATGACGTCTTATGTGTTCCTATTCCTACCTAAACACTCCCTTGGTTATATTCCAGTTATAAGTTTTCAGTTATTTGTTTATCAACTATGATATTCCGTAAGTCGAGTCTTCTCACAATCACATAGAAACTAAATGTATAGATTTACGTTATTATAATATTATTAGGTAGGATATAGGCTGTAAGATTTCAGTAGCTGTACCCTCACCTCCATTAATGTATGTATTTTTCTCTGTACATCACCAAGAAATAATTCAGTTTACATTTTTGAAGAAACATAATCCTGTGTATTAATGTTGCTTACAACATGTTGATTTTAATGAAGCGTTCTAACTATAACCATCTGAG
Source organism: Octopus bimaculoides (assembly GCF_001194135.2). Lineage (NCBI taxonomy): Eukaryota > Metazoa > Mollusca > Cephalopoda > Octopoda > Octopodidae > Octopus > Octopus bimaculoides. Next base: position 26,210,498 of record NC_068991.1, read on the forward strand.
TTTATCTTCACACAATAAATAACGTTTATTAAATTTCCAATTTTATCGTATGTTTAAATTGGCAGGCTTGATCTCATACGATTCTGTCCTATATAGCACTAACATGTAGAAAACTCTGAATTGTTCTCATTAATGCTACATGTATCGTTCTGGTGGTTATATATTTATTTATAAACTAACGTATTCTGTTAGTTTAAGTGTTAAACTAACAATCTCTTATTTGAATCAATATTAAAATATTCAAAGCAGAGAGCATAAAAGGCAAATTAAGACGATTGAAATGAATCTTTTTACTCATTAAATAATTATTAAAAACGATAATTAAGTGTCATCATTGAATCGCTAATTCACGGTTTATACTTTGATTTGAAGTTTGGACCATTGAATATGTTATCACTAAAATGATATCCATCTTCTTGTGGTTAATATCTTTAATAATTTCACCACAGTCATTGTACAATAATGTACACCACAACATTACTTTAGATATTACCTTTAAGTCTATGTTTTTTTGAGGAGATCAGGGAGACGAAATATTCTTTTCTACACAAGGCCCGAAATGTTTGGAGAGGAGGGCCAGTCGATTAAATCGACCCCAGTACACAAATGGTACTTAATTTATCGACTGGAAAGGATGAAAGGCAACATCGACATCCGCGGAATTTGAACTCAAAACGTAAAGACAGATAAAATACCGCTAAGCATTTCGCCCGGCGTGCGAGAGTTTCTGCCAGCTCGCCGCCTTACGGAGACGTAATATTTCTTTCTTTATTGCCCACATTTCTGGCTAAACATAGAGGGGACAAAGAAGGACAAGGCGTTTAAGTCAATTACATCGACCTCAGTGCATAACTGGTACTTATTTAATCGACCTCGAAACGATGAAATGTAAAGTCGACCCTGGTGGAATTTGAACACAGAACGTAGCGTCAGACGAAATGCTGCTAAGCATTTCGCCCGGTGTGCTAACGATTCTGCCAGCTCGCCGCCTTAAATATTGTCTTCTACTCTAGGCACAAGGCCCGAAATGTTTGGGGAGGGGGTCAGTCAATGAGATCGACCCCAGTACGCAACTGGTACATAATCTATCGACACCGAAAGGATGAAAGGCAAAGTCGACATCCGCGGAATTTGAACTCAGAACGTAAAGACAGACGAAATATCGCTAAGCATTTCGCTCGACGTGCTAGCGATTCTGCCAGCTCCCCGCCTTTCGGACACGTAATATTATCACCTTTCTCCTGCATATTTCTTGAAATAAATGACAAAAATGATGTTATTTACTTTGAACTAATGTGGTTTTTTCGTGAACACATAACTATGTTTAAGCATCTCTTATATGTACACAGTCATAATCTTTTCATTAGATAGATGAAGACTTAGAGTAATTCCCAAAATGTGATTATATTTTGTTAAATACTAGTAGGACGATTAAATTTGCTAAAAATTAGATTAATTCTTTTTTTAAATATCACGTCGCTGCGTTACTTGGCGATTCTCAAAATTTTCAATCTCAATAAAGTATTAAAAACTAATATTTGTATTCAGAAGAAAGCTTGAACAATGCTCAATATTTTCTGTTGCGTTTAGTTTCTATATTCGCTTCTTTCGTATTTTCCATTATAAAAATCTGTTTACCAATTATAGAGAGTTCGTGACTTAGAATGTTG
>NC_068991.1:26212536-26216433 GCF_001194135.2 Octopus bimaculoides
TATATATATATATATATATATATACATATATACATATATTCATACACAAACACACATACACACATATATATATATATATTTGTGCGTGAGCTTGTGTGTATTTATGCGTGCGCGCGCGTTTGTATGTATATATGCATGTGTATGTATGCATGCATGCGCGAGGGCTTAATAATTTCTGGTTTGGTGCCAGGGTGCATATTCAACGTGGTGGTTGGATTGGACCATAAGCCAGTGAGAGAGGCACACAAGGGGCCTTATGGATAAGTCTAAGATATGTTCATTGAATTCGTGGACAAACTAGGTCAATAATTTTATAGCGGGTATTGGACACTACTATGAAGTAACTAACTAGAAAATCCACCACACATATATATATATAAGTATACATGCATACATATATACGTACAGGTTACGACTCTATTTCCTGGAGCGAAGACAAGGGCGATTTGCCATGATATACATGTGAAAGATCCTAGAGTGGATGGTACCCAACTTTGGCATTGAGAGTTATATCGACTCCAGTACTTGACTGCTCCAAAGATCCCATCCATACCGTCTAGAGTGAGGACCAGGTACTGTAATAGCCTGGGATTCAAAGGACCACAGCCATTTAATATCTTGACCAGAATCTGAGAGATCAATATGGACCGAAGCAGATGATTTCAAGTAACAACTTGACCACCTACTATCCGAGGCCTTTGACGAAACTACACCATGGAAAGAAATTCAAATCAGCATTAAACTCTCAGTGAAAAGGGTGATAATACTGGCGGTTCCCATCATTTCATGCGTTTCAGTCTTTGGGCTGAAACGCATGAAAAAATAAAAGCACATACATGCATACATACATACAAATCATACATACATACATATATACATGCATGTGTTTTAGTGTATATATGTATGTATATTAAAAAGTTAGGTGTCAACTGCCTTCATGTTTATCTTTGACGTGAAGCTGTTATGACTGTCCTAGATTTCCATACAATTGGCTAAGACATAATTCAGAATGCTGGTGCTAAATAGAATATTGTTTTGTTAGAAAACAGTTCTGTATGTAGTACAGCCAGTATAGTAGTTCATATTAAACGTCTGTTATTTGGTCTATATTATATGTACTGTATAATTTAAATATAAACAGCGGTGGTGAGTTTTCAAAGTAAGTTACCGGTGTTTATAATGTGCATTGTATGACAAACACGCCATTATCTGTAGTTTAGAATTAACTATTGTTTAATTACGCAGTGAGAAAACTTACAATTGTAAGTAAATGTAATGCTTCAACAAATCATATATATACACAGGTAAAGAGAATAAATTAATGGGCTGCAGTAGTATATTTCTATCAAAGGGAAATGTTTTAAATAAAGAATAAAAATCAAATAAACGACATGTTTCCAATTTCATTTCCTGGCTGAATACACACAATATGAATTGTATTAAAGAGTTGACTATTGCTAGAATAAATCATAAAAAATTACTTTTAAACTTCTATACAAATTATAATGTTCGCGAATGATTTAGTAAATGTTGTTATGAGAGAATCAAACATAAAATTTTGCTTACAGAGGTTCCGACTTCGACCGTTCATACTTTGAGAATTGGGCTATAGTATTAAATGTTAAAAATGACTAAGTTAACAAAAGTAGATCTCATTAAGGATATAATAAATGTGAAAAGGGAAACTCAGGCATAGACTAATCACTGTAAATGAGAATTAAACAGTAATTTATACGGAGTGACTTTACATTTAGGAGTGGAACGTAGAATTTCCTGTAATTCAGACCGCTTCATAGTTCCAGCAGACAATATTGAAAAGAAGTTGTCCCAGACTATATTACGGTAAGGCTGTAATTTGTTAAGATTTAGCTTACATTTGTGGCAGAATTAGCAAAAACACTTCATTATCATAGAAAGTTTTTTTGGTTTCTGTACCCATAGGCGCAGGAGTGGCTGTGTAGTAGGTAGATTGCTTACCAGCCACATGGTTCCGTGTTCATTCCCACTGCGTGGCACCTTGGGCAAGTGTCTTCTACTATAGTCTCGGGCCGACTAAAGCCTTGTCAGTGGGTTCAGTAGACAAAACTGAAAGAAGCCCGGCGTATATATGTATATATGTATGTCCTGGTCCGTACAGGATGTTTCTCAACGCCTCCAATTCCCGTAGTAGTAACTATAAACCCTCTTCATACAGAAGAGACAAGATGGGACAACCATGACGGAATGAACGCATGATCGCGATGCTAAATGTTTCCGATAGGTAATCTTAACACGAACTACTAAGCAAAAATGGCAAGTGTTGAGCGGAATTGGAGAGGGCACTTGCTCCTGGGGTTTCAATGATATCTCGGACTGTGGGGTTTCTGGATTATCTCTAGAGGCCTTCCTGTATCAGGAGGGCCACATCTCTATCAACCTCGTTCGTTGCATGGCCGAACAATAAGTGACGGAAGTTGGAGGGAGATAGAGAATGTGATTTTTGAAGGCCGGAGTGTACAAACTTGGCTATTGCATTTGTGTATGCAAAAGCCGTAACGTGTGTGTGTCTGTATGCATGTGTGAGAGAGAAAGAAAGGGAAAGAGAGAAAGAGAGAAAGAGAAAGGGAGAGAGAGAGGAACTGTTTGTCTGTGTATACTTGTGCATGTATGTATTTGTTTTTTATGTGTATTTGTGCGGATTGCCAGTAACGTTTTTATGTATTAAGGAGGACATGTAGTATGTGTGTTCGTGTCTGTGCTTATAAAGAGTTTTGTATGCGTGAGGTAGTGAAGGAAAATGGTTAAGAGTAGTAGGGAGATTTTCGTTGTGAACGAGCATGGGCTCATGCGGTAGATTCTTGATTGCGTGACAAATGATGTGTGTTCACGTACGTGTTTCTGCATGTGCGTGTGAGTGTGTGTAAGTACGTTTGCACAGTTGGGTGTGTATGCGTTTGTATGAATGCGCTTGCCAATGTATGCGTGTGTATGCATGTACAGGTGTGTATCTGTCACTATGGGCGAGGCGTTTCTTCTGCATCCTAGGATATGGGAATGTGCGTATGCATGTGTGTGGTAGATAGGTATGAATGTATGTGGGAGAAAGTACGAGATATGCATACGGAAGTGTGTGGAAAGCAAAATCAAATTCAAAAATAAAAATTTCGCCATGGGTCACTTTGAATTTTATCCTTTCGGGGTCGATAAATTAAGTAACAGTCGAGTACTGTGCTCACTGTGATGGACTTACTTCTTGCCACGAAATTGCTGTTTTTGTGTCAAAATTTGAATTTATCATCATCATCATTATCATCATCATCATCATCATCATCATCATCATCATCATCGTCGTCGTGGTCGTGGTCGTCATGGTCGTCGTCGTCATCATTATCATCCTCATCATCATTACTGAAAACAGATTGATTCCACTCCATACGACTTTTGCAAGCTTCTAACAGAAACCTGGCTCTTTTATGCCCAGATTACCGAATAAAGAAGTACAGGAGGTCCATGATAGCGACTGAATGTCTAAGATGGCTGCTATTGGTCAAGGTTAGTCACATGGTGATCTTAGTGGTGATATCAGCGTGTCAGCGACACCAGATGCATTAAAAACATTAGACAGAAAAATGCGTGGCTTGACAGAAAGCTGGTGCCGCACTGGTTGGTGTCTAGTGCGACTTGGTAAAGAATGTGGCTTTTGAAAGCAAGAGAGTACAAATGTGGCTATTGTGTTTGTGTGTGCAACCGCTGTAGAGTGTGTGTGTCTGTATATGTGTGTATGTGAGAGAGAGAGAGAGAGAGAGAGAGAGAGAGAGAGAAAAAGAGAGAGAAAGAGAAAGAGAGAGAGAGAGAGAGAGAGAGATAGAGCGTATTTGTTTGTGTGTATGTGAGGTACTTGTGCATGTGTGATATGTT
>NC_068991.1:26216753-26219797 GCF_001194135.2 Octopus bimaculoides
TATATATATATATATATATATATATATGTATGTATGTATATATGTATGTATGTATGTATGTATAAGCATATGTATACATACACAGAATCACAGTCATATGTGGATATCTGCATGCATATTCGCAGGTATAGACGGATATGCTCATGTGAATGATAAAAGAAAACGCTATGTGGGAAATGTGAGAAGCAAATATATGTTTGTTATAATCTGCCTTGTATTCAGCTATCAAGAATTGCTATTACGTATCACTGCCTCTAATTTAATATCCCAGCAACAGATCGCTTCATTTAGCAAACATGTCTTAGAACAACTTCGCTAAAAAGAATTGCAATACAACAAAACATTGCCGGAATTTTGGTTACTTCTAGAAGTTATTGATCTCCGCATCTACACAAAATCACGTTAATATTTAGCGATTAAAAGAAAAAAATTGTGCTGTTAATAACAAAATTTGATATAATAGCGAACAATTCTCCCAGACAACGAAAACTATCATTTGCGACAAGAATCGTACAAAAGAATGCCCTACAGCTAAGTACGTGGCTAAAGATTTCTACTTTTTAATGTTTTAATTCTCATGTGAAATGCAATCTAATTGAGTGTTGTTAACAGAGCGAAAGATAACCAGTTGTTAGTTCACATCCTTAAGCAGTGTACATTTTCACACCAAGTTTGATATATTTTACCTGGAGCTGAGGGGTATCTCAATAGAGAAACTGGAATAATGCCATGATAATAATCAAAGAGTATTTCGTATCATTTATAAATCACAGAAACCCTAAGTCTTATTCTGACCGAGAGCATCCATCAACTGCAATAAGGAATTGAACTATTCCTTGGCAACTGCCCGCACTTACAGCTTTGAGTGTTTTGACAATTATGTTAGCAATAATCTGCGCATGCGAACTGCTTCTAAACTCAGTGAATCAGTTTGAATTCATGGTGTATTAACTCAGAAGATGACATTGTGAAACTTAATCCATATTCCTCATTGTTTTTATAAAACATACGCTGCTATGTACGTGTAATATAAAAATATTGAAATCAAAATCATTCGTCACTGTATCCAGACGGTAGAGCGAACCAAAACTTTGTTATCCTGACGAGATGGATTTAAACTTGTTTTGATCTTCAGCCAGCTAAAATTGCTTAAGAGAAATCCGACTCAATTTCATTAGATGTGATATTTTAGAGCAGTAACTTTTGGTACTCAAGAGATGTAACATGGTATAAAATGAAATTTCAAACATTATCAAATGATTGATGGCCATTTGCTATATTCGGAATACGCGTTAAGCAATTAAAATGACAGATTGCTTTAATAGGTATCGATTGTGCACAATGTGGAGCTGTTGTGCCATTAGACACATAATATAAGAAAGTTGGAATATAGATTGGACACGTTAGAAGAATAAATCTAATGAGTAAAATCATTACTTCAAGTAGTTGTTTCGAGAAAGGGAATAAAGCCATCGTTTTTCTATTTGTCGTTCTCTGACATTAGGGCATTGGAGCGATTTGTTATGTCAAACAATTTGATGAATGACTCTAATTTGCAGGACTCCATAATTTGTGATGAAGGTAACCTTGCCCAAACAATCTACAATCAGCTATATTTGGTAGAAATGTGTTTCTAGTCGTATTTACGGATTAAACCTATAGTATATAATAAAAATATCGGAGTTTAGTTTGTTGGTAAAGGAATTTAATTGAATCCACAGTTATTTAGACGTGGTAAATAGATTAAAATTATTATTTCAATAAATATTATCAGATATAATAAAGCAAACTATACAATACCGTTCATAAGCTGAAATTTGGGTGTGCATTTCATTTAAAATCATTTACTTCAGTGCATGTAAACGTAAGTCATTGTTTGTTGGTCTTGTATGGTTTTATAAGTCAGACTGAGCATATGAGTATGACCGTTTAATTCTATGCGATAGCTACATAACTGATCGTAAACATTGAATTAAACTGGCTTTAACATTCTGCTAGTTTTAACATTCTGCTAGTTTTAACATGTCCCGGCAATGGAGGATTGACGTATTTTCAGTCATAATTTCTCAATCGGTACATGATTAGAAAATGTGATTTTATTACGTTCACTAATGTTGTAATTGACTTACGCTAACATAAAATAAACGATAATAATCGAAAATTAAAATTCCTTATGAAGTCTTCGTGACAGGAGATTATTACTCGCCATCTCATATTATATAGCCAAGGCTAATAGCAATAAAAGAAAACGTTCCATCCAAAATTAACTTTATGGATTTAATATCGCACTACTCAATACTTTGTCTAGTATGCAATAATCAAATTAGACTTAATTGAACTAGATTGAAAAGAAGAATTCAACCTTTCACCATTGCTGTCGCTTTAAACACTTTCATAAACTAGTTTCCGTAGCCAAAAAGTCATTTATGTTTTGCCGTGTCTCTAACCAGTTTTGCAGGTAAAATCCCATTCCACATTACTCTCACACAACTGTAGAAATATCCTACTTCCCAACATCCAAACATTCCATCCAAAACAACATATAGTCGTCAAACATAATCAATTAAACTGTAATCTCAATCATCTCCGTCCACTTCCTTTCATTGGATTTTCTACGAAAACTTTACATATTCACAATCTTCACAACGAAATATATATCTTCTTAAATAGCCTGCTCCATTTCAAAATCTCTTAAAAAAACTTTCCTCAGGGCTATGTTTTGAATATCTTCAGTCAAAGATGCAGGTGATGCTGAAACATTACTATTAACGGCTTTTGTTTTACTCAGTTATATTCAGCTGATTCTTTTCCCAGTATATACATTTCTTTCTGGCAAAAAGGACAGTCAAATGGGTTTCACAGAAGGTAATGGAAGTACAGCAATGTATGTATGCATGTATGTATGTACGCATGTATTATGTATGTATGTATGTGTGTATGCAAATATGCATGTATGTATGCATGCATATGTGTATGTGTATATATATATATATATATGCAGAGAGAGAGAGAGAGAGAGAGAGAGAGAGAGAGAGAGAGAGAGA
>NC_068991.1:26219860-26220599 GCF_001194135.2 Octopus bimaculoides
AGAGAGAGAGAGAGAGAGAGAGAGAGAGAGAGAGAGAAAGAGAGCGAGAGAGAGAGAGAGAGGGGTGGGGGGAGAAATTGAAGTGGTGTACATATTTTGTATATTAAGTAAAAGGAAGTTTTCAGAAATTTGCATAACTATTTATTACTATTCCCGCCTTCACCGCATTCTCTTCAGAGACTCATCAGATGTGATTTTTTTACAGAATCATTTGTCATTTTATATCAGTAGGGACGAGAATGATATTTTGTTATCTATATCATAGCCGCAGGCATGCGTATGTGGTATGAAGCTTGCTTCCCAGCCACATTAGTAATATCTAATGACTTACTGGTTCATTGTCCAGTATTTTTTGCGAATAGTAATATTCATAAAATAAGCGGTCTAAGTATAAATCTTGATTTATAAATATTCAAAAGAAAATTTAGAAACTAGAGATTTAGCATGAGTATAATTTATTAACTGCAAAAAATTCAACATATTCTCTTACAACTGTTTCAGTTTTGCCTAAAGATTAAATTACAATTATTATATCATTGTATTAGGCAAAATCTCATCAGATGATAGAAAAGATACACCGTTAGTTAGCTGTTACATTTTCAAATCATCCTAGCAGACTGAATATTATTTTGTTGCTGATATTGGTATAAACCTGGGCCAGGGGGTCATAGGTTGTTTTAGTGGGTAATGGATAATGTGAATATACATCCTCATATATATATATATATATATATATATA
>NC_068991.1:26221852-26223998 GCF_001194135.2 Octopus bimaculoides
GGTGAAGACCTGGGGTGTGGAAAAAAGGAAAGAAAGAAAAGGAAAACTGAAAAAGACGAAAGAGAGAAAGAGAAAAGAAAGCAGAAAGGAAGGAAAACAAGAAAGAAACAAAAGAAACTCTTTTTCCTTCTTTTCTTGGAATGCTTTTATTATATTTTTATGGTCAGCACTTACGTAGGTCTTCGAAGTTAATGACATTTCATGATGTCAGTTTTGATTTTTTGAAGTCACCTATCTCTCTGCCTCTCTATGTATGCATGTGTGTGTAAGTATGTATGTATCTAGTGAATTTTTGAAGGTTTGGTCAGTGGGATACACGCAGACACAACATTTATTCACACACACAAATACACACCTACATATATATTATATTTAGAGGCATCGCATATGTATCCACATACGCTCATACACGCACGCGTACTCGGATGCGTGCAAACACGGATGCGCGCACATACACGCGCGCGCAGACACCACGCACATCTGTACCCATGTATATATATTTTATTACATCAAAGTGTTTAAAAGTTCAGTCGAAGATTGAAAAGGTGATTTCTAATAGCTTTAAGAATGCATGTAGTCATGATTGTAAGATATGAAAGAAATCCAAAGGGGCCAAATGGGATTTAAAATGTAAACATACACTCGCCCCAAGTTCGATTGATCTCATACAGAAATGATACGATTGGAGAACTTTTGATTATTTCACTCCAAACACATTTCCGACAAAGGTACAGTACTTGAATGCGTTAACTATGTAAAATTGTGTCCATAGCTTGTGCAATTTCAGTAACTCTCTGCGTTTATTACTTTGCTATAAATATTACCTTTCTCCCTTTAGTTTCTTCAGTTGAGTGATATCCAAATTCATCGCCTTTATAATATCAATTTTAGTGAGTATTTCTGTACTTTTAGGATGACTTTCAGTTCGTTGTATTCAACGTATTTTCCGATCAGCTATCATTGCTCAGAATCGTTTTACTGTACTGTATGGAATGTTCCTTTTGATGTGTAAAGGATGGCAAAAGTAGAAGTCCGATTATTGATGTATGTTGTTTTTATTTTTGTAAAATATACCAGTTGTGACTTTGGAATCGCGTATCTTTAGGAGAACATCTACTGTAAACGGTAAGTCGTGAATTTGGTAGTTGGTGAAGTGTTGTAAATGTTATTAAATAATTATAGAGGCTATCTTCGTATGAATTTATAATGATGTAAGCGGTAAGATTGTTCTAAGTGTGTGATCTAGTCATGTATTTTAAAATCACATTTATACACGAATGATTAAGTCTTCAAATATGGGATCATATGAAAAACATACAATCTATAATGGAAGATATAGAAATTAAATATTCTTTCTCAGAGCATTAACGTTGTATCTACTGCCGTCGAGATTACAGTGTTAATGATGCATACCAAAAGGACACTGGCATATTCTCCTGCCACGTAAGTTTACACGAATAGATCACTGCAGCACTGTACAGACCAACTTGTATTCAAAGCTTCGGATAGAATATTATATAGATATTTTCGATCTAGTTTGTATTATTTCTTATCAAATTTGATGGCAAAGAATCCAAACTAGATTGAAAATATCTATATTACTATCTAACACTTTAAAACATTGCATTTAACTTTTACAATTGTTAGGGGAATTAACATAAAACACGAATAATTATGAGTTATAGATTAACACTTAGACCTTTTAAAGATTTGAGAAGCAAGCTCTTAAACTCTCTTAAATGTACACAAAAGTTTAACCATACAAAAACACATACACGCACGCACGCAAGCGCACGCGCCTACACGCACTCACACACACAGACACAACATTGAATAGTATTCATACTCTTCTAAGTAAATTGCTAATAATATAATTTATAATACATTTTCCTCATGAAGTATTCAGTTCTAGCTCTATTCAGTGGAATTATTAATCCCTTTCGTTTCTATATATCGGCTTGAACACTCTATTGTAAGACTTATTGATTCGAATATGTTTTCACTTAGCAATTCCTTGTTTATCATGTCTTTTTGAAGCTACCTTAGAGAACAATTAAGTGACAGACTGAAGGAGCAAAAAACTCCACAGGAAAATCTGATTGCAATTACTTAATTATCCGCTCACTCTCGTACAATCAAATTGACT
>NC_068991.1:26224774-26228140 GCF_001194135.2 Octopus bimaculoides
ATATATATGGGAGAATGTACGAAAAAACAACAACAGACGAGGACAGGTGGTGTAAATAACAAAAGGATGTATTAGTATGACGCTCGGGAATACGGAAAGTTTTTGACGTTTCGAGCTACGCTGTTCAACAAAAATAATACGGAGACAAGGAGAAAAACACACATTTCTCAACATATTTTTATTTTCAAGGGACACAATGAAGTTACATTAATGTGAATCTAAATATGCGCTACTTTTCTTTATATTAAATTGGCAAACGATTTTTAATTATTGAATACATATGGAATAATGGATTTCCTCTGTTACAGCATATCGTATCTGAGAGACGTAAAATATACGTACAAGGCTATTCAATATGCAATATTGGGCTTATCAAGTGTACTTGTTATATAATGTTTTTAATATAACGTTATCTTTGTTTCAGCTCCGTATGAATACATCGTGCAGTATAAGATTAAATATATCCGATATATTCCGTTGCATCTGTGGCTAATGTTCTTTGCAGAAAGAAAGATAAAATATGACAGACTTCGAAAAAATCATTGCCTACTTGTTGAGGGAAACATCTTAATCGAGATGATGGAAGAGTTCTTACATATTTCTCAAAACATGTGAAGTTTGCCCATTGCAATAAAAAAAAGTTGTGAAATAAAGTGTTTAGTGTTTGTTGAGATTATAGTTTAGGGAGATAAATGCACACACAAACATAGGCGCGTGTGCGCGCGTGTGCTATCGAATACTTACTCTAGAATTCGTGACAGATTACAGCAGGGTTTGTGTGCCGTGGATAAGTTCCAGACAACTCGTCTTCTAAAACTTTGTCAGACAACAACCTTTATAACTCCAAAGAAGCTAGTGTCCAGAGTTCGTGTACCGTACAGACATTGAGCACAGAAAGCATAACCAATATTTAAGCTTTATTAGATACATCAGGTTGTTTGAGAAAGCCGACACCAATAATTACGTAAGCTTAAAGACCCTATTACGCAATACAGTGCAGTCCGCTCCCTTCGTCAGCTTTATTTTAAAAAATAGAAAAAAAAAAGATAAAAATGGAAATACAGAGCCTTACAATACCAGTATGAATTTAACTGCAATTAGGATATCAAAGAAGAATGGAAGAAAGGAAGAATGTAGTGGGAACGTAAAAGAAACTTACAGGAAAATGTGACGAGAAGAAAGGAAATCCAGCAAAGCCACGCTGCAACATACGCAAACACCTTCGTCTAATCCCAGATACACAAATATGGTTGGTGGTAAAAGGGGAGAAAGAAAGAGTTAGATTCCAGGCAGTATTGTATGAAAAGCAAAGATAATAATATTGATTTCTTATTAATAACAACTGTAAAATGAAACATAACAAAAATAATAGCAATAATAACAGCAAGAACCGTAATAGTAAAATCGACGAACTACCTGTAGAGAATTGTAAACAAAGCCATAAGCAAAATGTTTATAACAATAACAGTTCAAATATTAACCATTTAAACCTGACCTCCTGAACCATATTTTAACGTATACCTGGCACTCCGCCGTTGTCACGTTTTAGAGAAACATAAGCCACCCACCGGTAAAATGGTGTTACGGCCTAAAAAGGGTTAATCATGATTTCATGTTTGGGCACAAGGCCAGCGATCTCGAGGGAGGAGGTAAATCGATTACATTGACGCCAGTGTACCAGTGTTCAACTGCTACTTATTTTATCGACCCCGAAGGGTTGGAAGGCAAAGTCGACGTTAGTGGAACTTGAACTCACAAGGTTCTGGGCCGATCTGCTCGACTAAAGGCAGTGCTCCAGCATGACCGCAGTCATATGACTGAAACAAATAAAAGAATAAAAGAATGCGTTTGTGTGTCTGTTTATTTGAGTGTTATATATATATACATATATATGGCATAAAAGTATATTTGATATTCTTAATCTATTACCATAAGAAGTTAGTTAACAAAAGTCATTTCACGAACGACACGATTGAAGGATCATTGGATTCATTAGGTGCTTCATTGTAAATCCTTCTCCTTCGTGGACAAGTTATGTTGAAATGCCAAGTAAATTGTAAACAATTACCGTCATTACGATAAATGAAAGTATTTCAAGTGAATAATCCCATCATGTATGTTGAACTAATTTACGTTAAACAATAACCTATTAAAAGATGAAATCGATTTTCGATAGTGAGTGACTTATTGATGAGGTACAGCATGAATGCATGTTTATCTCTAGAGATAAATGTATTTGCAATACTCAGTGACCTATTGAAGACACCCAGTATGAAGGAACGCATTTTAAGACTTCAACTGCAAACTCAGTAGAAGCACTCACTTTGGGCATTTTTCTTAACCATAATGTTCGATTGCAACATTTCTTTTCAGGTTTAGAGATCATTAAGCCCAAGATATTTATTATAGTTTTATTCTCTGGTTTCACAATTTAATGGAACTTTTATAATGTTCATATTTCCATAATGAAATTGAAATCTGGGGCGGGGGGAAATTACACACTCAAGTTCAAATATAGCTCATTTTCGTATTTTCCCCACTTTTCCTGTATAAAATTGACTCTAAAACGAAGGATCGCGTTCATAGATACATCGATATATAGATTCTTGCATCTGTACGCATTCTTATGCATGTAAAGTGGTATATAGCACTTAAATCTCTTCAGGTTAAACAACTAGAAATCGTATTGAAAAATAACAACTAGAAGTGATTCTAAGGCGACAATTCATTTCTTTGTTTCGAATAGCGGAATATAATTGCTGTACCTTATCAGAAAATGAAAATGTTTAAAAAGTAAATGCATTATTTCATTGTTGAAAGCATAAATATAAATGAAAAGTAAATAAAATTAATTTAAAATACGAGCATATTTTATGTCAAATAAAGCTGCCTAGAGCTAAACAAGTTTCCTAATTGCCATATTGTTTACACTACAGGAAAACTGAAATATAAAGTATTGCTGATCGCAAGTTCCAAAACTATGCGAATGGCGTTTCTGTTATAAAGTTTTGATATTTCTTCATTTACATGTATAAAGATTTTATAAACGCTGCAAAAACTGTAACATTTTAATCACTCTGCAAACGCAGATTTACTTTGAAGTTAAATATTAAAATACATATTTTGCTTATAATTGATTATATACCTTTTAAATACCCTTTCATATTTAGCATAATATAGCCTTGCCTAAAATTTATTATAAACGTGAAAAAGAAAAAAAAATCCCACTCAACTTTTCTTTTGTTGCAATTTGATATCAATCGTTACAGAAATAAATCCTATGTAACTTCAGTTTAGTTGTAGACCTTAATTGAATAACTGAATTTATTAAATTGTGTTTTTCATGTGGAACATTAATGCAAACCG
>NC_068991.1:26228286-26232397 GCF_001194135.2 Octopus bimaculoides
TTAATACCTGTTCACACGCACACAAACAAGTGCACATGTACAGCATATCTGTATATATACATACATGCATATATGTATATATACATACATACACACATACATACGTACGTATGTATGTATCTTTGTATACGTGTGTGTATGTGTGTGTATGTGTGTGTGTATGTGTGTGTATTATATGTGCATATATTCTTACTGGCAGAGAAGGAAGAATATTGGGCAGAATATGTAGCAGTACTAAATCCACCTCTCAGCGATCTGAGTTCAAATAGAATTCACAGACAACGGGCATTCAAGATTATTGCCAGCCGCCACAGAAACGTGTTAGTCTTGGATCGTCATTAAGTAAACAGATCAGAATTACAAAAGACTTTTATATAGCGGAGCGGCACAGGTAACTTACAAATATTTCTTTGCTAAACTTTCTACTTCCCACAAAAAAACAAAAAAAATAAAACACATATACGTACAAGCAGATGCAAACTTAAGTTAGATAAGTAAAAGCGTAATGCTTCAAACATGATGTTGTGATTAGTCAGCTGTAATATGTGAGACATGTATGTGTGTGGGTATATATATATATATATATATATATAGAGAGAGAGAGATAGAGATATATATATATATATATATATATATATATATATATATATATATATGTCTGTGTGTGTATGTATATATATATAATTATGTGTGTATATATATATATATATATATATATATATATACACACATATATGCGTCTATATGTGTGTGCATGTGTGTGTTTGAGTCTGTGTCTCTTTCTCTCCACCTCTTGACAACCGGTGTTGGTGTATTTCCGTAACTTAGCGGTCCAAGTATTCTAGCGTTTCGGTGAAAGAGACACGTACAATAAATACCAGGATTTAAAAAATTATTAAATACTGTGGTCGATTCATTTGACTGAAATTTCTTAAAGGCGATATTTATATCTACGGTGCTACCCTAGCATAACTACAGCTGCATGGCTGAAACGAGTAAAAGATTAAATGAGTAAATATAAATTAATCAATGAAATTCCAGGCTAGTCTGATTTTTGCGTTTTATTATTTACAATTTTTATAATATTACAATATTATAATAATAGAATATATATGTATTGTGATAAAACTAGTACTTTCATGCGTTTCGCAATCATCAGGTTTATGTAGTAGTAGTAGTAGTAGTAGTAGTAGTAGTGACAGTCATCTTCCACAACTGACAACTTTAGTGAAATTATTAAATCTGTCCGAAAGACCCAACAAGTTCAATCTCACGAGCTGTGTTTTGACCAATCAGTAAGTGGCTTAGATGTCACGGTTTGTTGAGCACGCCAACTAATTTTTATTTGTACTTCGACCAATCACTATGTGGCTTAGATGTCTCTTGTTTGGTAAATGCTCCAACTTGGTTAACACTTATTCCGCTTTTTTCAACGAAATATTATAGCCAATTGGTGGGCGTCTTAGACGTCAAGGTTTGGTGGGCACATCAAGGGTTCTTTACTTTGATCGCAAACAATCTATGCGAAAATTTTAAAATGAAAGTATTCCATGCTGCAAGTAGTCCAGTGGGATTTAAATCGCATGAGTCCATTGACTGGTTTTATACAAACCACTAGAAACTCATGATCTGCTTTTAGAAAAACAAAATTTTTGGAATACACGTCTTTTCGCAGTCCTAGAATCTCAACTGAAACGAAGATTACAGAAAGCTGAAAGGGAAAGTGCACACTGATCTAAGGAAAATTAAGCAGGAGTGGTAGGATGACTGGGTAAACGGGGTGAAAGAAGCAGTTGATAGAAGTGATATCAAGGGTGTGTACTTATATGGTAAGGCGGTATATGGCCCCTAATCATCTTCAATAGCACCAGTGAGAACAGCAAATGGACATTTACTTTTGACTGACATTCATAAACGTTGGTTAAAACACTTCTCTGCACTTTTGAATAGACCACCAGCCGTTGGCATGAAGATGATAGAAAAAATCGAATACCTTTCAGCTATAGAGAATATGGCATTTGATGCAACTCTAAATAACATACTTTTAGCTGTGAATAAGCTGAATAACAATAAGTCTCCACATTCTGTTGCAATCTCTGCAGAGGTCTTGAAATATGGCGGTGAAAAATATTTGAACTCTTAAATATATTAAATTGTCACTGCTGGAGAAAAGAATAGGTGCCCCAAGACTGGATTGATGTCATTTTAGCCTCCTTGAATAAATCGAGGCCAAAGGATCTGTGTGATAATTTTCGTGGGATTTCGCTTTTGTCTGTAGTTGGAAAGGTGCATACCTCTGTCGTGTTAGAAGGTTTAAATTCCTTCATAGTTTCAGATATAGCGTCTGACTGTCAATGTGGTTTTCGCTCCTCCAGGGGCACAGTTAATTGCATGGTTACTATCAGGTAATTTCAGGAAAAGCACATTGAACAAAATCTTGCGCTATACCACTGCTTTGTTGATATAAACAAGATATTCAATACTGTTAATTGAAATGCTTTGTGGCTAATTTTAAGAGAAATAGCATGCCAAGAAAAAATTGTAAACATGAACAGGGCTTTGCATCAAGATATGAAAGCTAAAGTTAATTTTGGTGATAGGCTTTCTGAATCTTTTGCCGTGGAAAATGGAGTAAAGCAAGGAGAACTTGATCCACCGGCCCTCTTTGCAATATAATTTGCTGTTGTGCAGTCACAAGTTTTTCAAAACTTTGAGGAGGGTATTTACATAAAATACCGAACAAAAGTGAATGACCAGAATGAAATTGAAAACGAAGGTTTTTACTTCACTCATTAGGGAACTCTTTTACGCTGACGATTGCGATTTAGTCAGTCACTCTGAAACAGGCTTGAAATCTTTTGAAACTGCATTTGATTCAGCTTGTGAAGATTTTGGCTTCAGTGTCAACTTGCAAAATACAGTTGAGATGTATCAACCTGCACATGGTACTATTTGCAACCCCACTACAAATTTCGTTACGGGTAAGTTACTTGAGGATGACTCTTTCATCTACTTTTGTACAGAATGATGGTGCACGCTGAAGTGTGTGTGCCTGTGTGATGTCTGTATGCGTGTGATATTAACTATCTATGTGTGTCTGTGTTTGTGTACTTAGTCTGTGTGTGTGAGTGAGTGTGTGTGTGCGTGTGTGTGTGCGTGTGTGTGCGTGTGAGGATCTGTGTGCGTGTGTGTTAAAGTCGCTCTGTGAGGTCAGCAAATATAATGACAGGTGTCTGTATGTGTGTGTTTGCATGTGTGCGTAGATGATAAGGTCAATAGTGAGTTAGAGGCAGAGGCAGTCTGAAAATGGTGTGAGAATGGGTGGGTGTGGTGTGAATTCCGGTGACGTCACGCCGACCCCTCCACTTCGTGCATCGTCCTTAATCGACCCCTCCTTCAAGTGAGCCCACAACCTACGAGACTTCATGATCAACAACTTCTTCCCTAAACCTACTCCCCCAGGTCGTTCCCCTGCTCCCGCCCACGCTGCTGCACTTGCCCTTACCTCTCCAACACCACCCTCGTCACCGGCATCCAACATCAACCCTATCAAATCACTGACTCCTGCACCTGGACTTCTAGCAACGTCATCTACTGGATGTCCTGCTCTCTCAGCCCGTCTCTATACATCGGTTAAACGAGACACCGCTTGGCTGACCGGTTCGCGGAACACCTTCGAGACATCCGACTCGGCAATGACACCCTTTCTAGCGCCATTTCCCCTCTACCTGTCACTTCTGCAACACCTGTCTGTGTTCGGATTGTCCTTGCGCAAGGGACAGCCGGACTCCCGTTTGCGCCGTGAACAGGGATAATCTTTCCTCATCGCTTCTTTGCACCATATGGGCTCAAATCTCCTCCCCTCTTCATTTAACCTTCTGCCTCCTCCCCTCTTCCTGTCACAACTACTTCCTCCCACCCACCTCTCCTCTCTTGCTCCGACTTCTACTTCCCTTCACTCTATACTCCTTCTCTCTGCTCTTCACTCCTACACACCTTCTCGCTTCCCCCTCAATCGTCACCCCTCCCTCGTAATCCCACCCTTACACAATCCAACCCCACCTCCCCTATCCATCCCATCCCACCCCTCACAACCACTCCCACATACCCC
>NC_068991.1:26232997-26233512 GCF_001194135.2 Octopus bimaculoides
TATATATATGTATGTATATATGTATATATACATACTTATACACATACAGACACGCATGCACACAAATACACTCGTATATGTGCCCATGCACGCATTAGTATGCCCATATACATATCTCTATAAACACAGACATACGCATATACATATACGAGCATGTCTTAAACTTCAGACACTGGGATAAAAGAAAAACGACCAAATCATCCAGTTTTATACGGACCATGAAAGAACAAGGTGTCAGCTATAAGATTCACTGGAAGATCTTGGCAAGTGTAAACCTTACACCAACGGCAGTGGAAAGTGCGCACTTTGCAGTATGGACAGATGGCTCTTCTGAAAAAGTTCTCTAGATCCCGCTACATGTCTAAATTCAAGAACTGAACTTTTTAGATCATGTCCACAAATGACAAAGTACTACTCTGGATGCTGGCTTTGTTGGGTAGAGGTGCTTTTCTACCCTGTTTGAAAACTTAAGGAGACAGAATGCTTGTGTCGCATAGCCAACTATATATATATAT
>NC_068991.1:26233522-26233853 GCF_001194135.2 Octopus bimaculoides
ACATGCACACACGCACACGTCAAGGTCACCAGCCCTCTTCCACACGCACAAACGCGCTCTCATATACACATGCACGCGCATCTTCGTTTTTTGGATCCCCACTACTTTATTAGCTCTCCTTCTTCCTTGCTCTCCTGTGAGTCACTGTGAGTCCGGCATTCGCTAAGATAGAGAGCTAGCCACTACACATTCTTTATTTTCTCTCCCTGTTTCTTTCTGTATTCCTTTCTGTGGAAGAGCGTAGGCTCGAAACGTTAAAGACTTTTTCACTTCCCGAGCGTTAAACTAAAATATCTGTTTGTTGTCTACACCACCTGTCATCGCCTTTTTT
>NC_068991.1:26235094-26236179 GCF_001194135.2 Octopus bimaculoides
ATATATATATATATATATCTATATATATATATATATATATGCATATATATATGCATATATATATACACACACGTGTATATGTGTGTATATATACACAAATATATATATGCATTTATATATACATATATATATGCATATATATAGATGTATATTTGTGTATATATACATATATATACATCTATATATATATGTGTATATATTTTAGAGAAAAACCACTATTAAACAATTCAATAATGAAGAATGTAATTCATACCCTTTAGCAAATAAATATATCATAAAAACCTTATTTTAAAAATCAATAACGTACATAAAAGAATAACTAGTAAATGGTTTAAAAATAGATAACTAATAAAGCCATATGGTTGGGAAGCAAGCGTCATACCATACAACCACACCTGTGCCTCAACATCTTGAAGTGTTACACTGCAAAATATTAGGGTTTAAATATACTAAGCCTTCATACCTCTTCTCGAGGCTCTTCCACTTTTCTTTTGTGTATCTTTCTTCACTCTGATGAAGTTCCATGTTCCAGATCAGACGTGTTACAAAATATGACGAATATTATTCTCAGAATTATCAACGGCAACACCGTGGGATATTGGAAGCAGAAACAGCTGTTAGATGGTATAAAGTTTAGTATTAAAAAAAAAACTTATATATGCTAATCAATTGTTGTTGATCAAGATTTCTTCATTTTCTGCTTAATTTAAATTTGATTCCTTATAAACTCCTGTTTATTTTTATCGTTGCTTGTATCATATGAGCATGGTATGCTTCCATATGTATTCCCAGTGTTAATATAGGTAATTTATACCGGTAGTATAACGGATATTCTTATCCCTTGGACGGTTATTCTAACCGCTAACTCTACTAACACACACACACACACACACATATATATATATATATATGTATATATATATGTATATATATATATACATATATACATATATACATACATACATATATATACATACATACATATACATACATGCATGCGATATTAATTAATATATGGCTAATTACCAGATTTTATAATAATATTTTAACCATTGCCCATGTTCTCATACTGAATATAAAAGACG
>NC_068991.1:26236618-26237523 GCF_001194135.2 Octopus bimaculoides
GTCTACTGATAATTAATCGATATTAATTAATATATGACTAATTACCAGATTTTATAATAATAATAATAATATATATATATATATATATATATACACACTACAATATGTTAGAAGCAGTGTGATTTGACGTTTAGATATTTACTTCAATCCGTTCATATTTCGCTCCTTACTATTTATTCACGTCTTTTCCGTCTGTGGTATTTTTTCTTTACGTTTTGTCTTTAGTTATGTCAATGTATTTTTCACTGCGTCGCTTTTCTTTTTGTATTCTCTCTCGTGGTTGCGGATGCAGTTGTTGGAATTACTGTACTTGTTGTTGTAGCTGTCGTTGTCGCTGTTCTTTGCGTTGCTGTAAAATGTGTTTAGTTTGAAGCTTTATGTTATTGTTGTTTTCGTGACTCTTTCCTGCCAAGATCATAATTACATTTACAGCATTCAGTTGATATACTTTGTATCGTTTTCTTTTTTATAATTTCTTCTCTACGGTATATAAATTTAGATACCATATAGTTATATATCATATATGTTTACACAAACACACACACATACATACACTCACACACACACACGCACACATACACACACACACACACAGAGAAACACATACGTGTATAGTTATGTAGATAAGCAGTATAATTAGTAGTTCATCCATTTTTCATATGAGGAATACTGAAAACTATTTATTTTTATACATTTTATAACTACACATTTGGTACGTATATTCGTATGTGCATACTCCATCCAACTATATTTATCTATCTATCTCCGTATGTATAAACATATTATGTATATATGTATATGTATATATATATATATATATATATACATTATATATATATATACATTATATATATGTATATACATATATTTATATGTATATGTACGTATATATATATATATATATA
>NC_068991.1:26238821-26251233 GCF_001194135.2 Octopus bimaculoides
AACGCATATGTTAATAAATATTTAGGCATAAAAAGCAGGTCATATATATTTTATGACTAATTCTTGTTATATACAATTTATCTTCTCTAGATACACACACAACTGTGAAAAACATACACAAGAAGATAAATAGACAGACAGACGGAGAGATAGAGAGAGTGAGAGAGTGAGTGAGAGAGAGAGAGAGAGAGAGAGAGAGAGAGCAGGTGAGAAAGAATGAGTGTGTGGGAGTTAGTGGGATGAAGAAATAAGTGAAATGTCTGTGTGTGTGCCCACCAACACCAGATGTCAAGCGGTGATGGGACATAAATTAAGTCACAAACACACACACACAATACAAACTTCGATACATACATACATACACACAGACCCACTCACACACACACATGTAACAATATACGCAATTTTCGTTGACTATTCTTCTTTCCCCTATGTCTTTTCCTTTTTTTCACTTTCTGATGAAGAGACATGATCGAAATATCACACCCGCATCTTTCTTTTTCAATCTTAAACTGAACCTAATAGACTCACTGTGTACGTCCTTTTGACGTCTGTTGTTTTTGTGTTTACTTTATTTTCGGTTTGCCTACACACACACAGACCCACACACACAGGTACACATACACAGGCACACGACACACACACAGACACACACATACGCATTTTACCAGAAATGTTCAAGCTGTTTCTTTTTTTTCTAACATTGGTTTCTAGTATTTAGTAATTAATATTTATTGTTTGCTTAAAACACGGAATACAAAATTCAGTATGTCCATCTTCGTTGCTACACAATTTCCCTCTTACCTTTGATATGAAGTGGTTTCTTAGTTGCGTTGGTTTCATAACAGAGTCATTATAACAAGGAGGCGCAATGGCCCAGTGGTTAGGACAGCGGACTCGCGGTCATAGAATTGCGGTTTAGATTCCCAGACCGGGCGTTGTGAGTGTTTATTGAGCGAAAACACCTAAAAGCTCCACGAGGCTCCGGCAGGGGATGGTGGCGAACCCTGCTGTACTCTTTCACCACAACTTTCTCTCACTCTTAGTTCCTGTTTCTGTTGTGCCTGTAATTCAAAGGGCCAGCTTTGTCATACTGTGTCACGCTGAATATCCCCGAGAACTACGTTAAGGGTACACGTGCTGTGGAGTGCTCATCCACTTGCACGTTAATTTCACGAGCAGGCTGTTCCGTTGATCGGATCAACTGGAACCCTCGACGTCGTAAGCGACGGAGTGCCAACAACAACAACATTATAACGGACAAAAAATATAGTTGTATTACTCTTACGCTTACTATCGTCCCGACAGTATTTGAAATGTTAACGTTTCATCTAATTAATTGTATTTTGTTGATGGTTGAACTGATTATATATGATTGCAAGGACTATCTGTATAAACCTGAACATTCTAAGATATATGCCCAGAAAAATAATCATCCGATACAAACTTTTCTTGAAACCACTACACCACAAACGTTTTCTCACATAGACACACGATGAAATTGTAGTTTATTAGTTAAAAAACGTGTCTTCGGTGGTAATTGTTTAGAACTTACGCATAAGGGTAGCAGGTATTTCAAGGGACGAGTATTAATCGATTATATCGATGCTAGTACTTCCCAAGTACAATATTTCATCGACACCTGAACAATAAAGTGGATACTCGATTTAAAATGTATTAAATACCACAAGGTTTTGCTTATAAGCGATTCTTTTGAGCTGTCCCTGACGTGATATTTTATTATCATGAGAGTGAGGATTACTCTACAATGTAGTGTCTACATGATAGCACAAGTAGTTGAAAGTAGCAACTATATCTCCTCTAATTCATACACTAAAAGCTTTAAAAAATTGAAACACATCCCATAATATATATTAAGATTACATTATGCCTGACAAGATAGTATTAAAAGGCTCCGACAGACTGTGAGCTGAATAAACAGTGTAATTAGTTAAAGAGCGAAAGACAAAGTAATCACAATAGTCGAGAAAGTGTCTCTCTATGTCGTTCATTTGTATTGCTGTTCACATTTTAAATTTACTGTGGTATCAAACAGTCGCTGTACATATAAATGTAACATGGCTTCTGTGATGTAGTTTTCTGTAAAGGTTTCTTCGTGTAATACCATGAATGTACATGGCTTAGTCGTTAGGGTATTCGGGTTACGATTGTAAGGTCACTAGTTCGATAATCGGCGGCGCGTTGTGCCCTTAAGCAAGACACTTTATTTCACGTTGTTCCAGTCCACTCAGCTGGAATTGTATCTATGAATCAAAAGGCTAGATTTTTCATATTTTGTGACATGTTGAATCTGTGTATGTCGAGTGCTCAGCGACGTGCGCATTAATTTCACGACCAGGCTGTTCCGTTGATTAGATCGACTAGAAAACTCGTCGTAATAACCAACGGTGTGCCAGTTTATACATAACCGACGGTGTGCCAATTTATACATTCTGTCAGGTTGTTCGAGAATATATCATCGCTGTGCTCATATTAAGTTCATCGTTCCGGTGGAGTAGGCTTAACTGTGGAACCATAGAATGAGGTTGAAACACTCGGCTTTCTCAAAATCCTCTTATTCCGGTGTATCGCGTATGTTACGAACACACATCTGAAGGGAATGGGTATTTTCAGATGATGCAAAACAACTGCGATCCGATATATACGTGTGAATCGGCCACAGTATGCCAAAAATGAATAGGTACGTTATTGTATGGATTCTGTTCTATGTGCACCCCATGAATTATGTTTGGTAGATGAAAGCGGGCAACAGCAAGTAATTTGTATGCTGATTTCTATATAGTAAATTTCGTTCTCTTGTTAGATTCATCTGTGTGGTGCAGCATCTTTCAATGAGCACATACGCAATGAGAAGTAGGTGCTGTCTCAAAGTCCCCTTATATTGGCGAATTTAGTGTTATGATCACACAATCAAAAAAGTAAAGAGATCTTCATGATGAAAAAGCAGTGATCAGATATTCATATTCGAATGTGCCAGAACGTATTAAGAATAAATACATACGTTTTTGTTTGGTTTCTTATTGTCCTACATGCAATTCATGATTTATTATCGTCTTCATGTGCTTTAATCAGATGCAGCAGAGATCGATTGTGTCTTTAATTATCTCCGTTCTTGATAGATTAAATTTAATGAAATTTACATCATGAAGTCAAATGGCTTTGGCATCACAAATTTGTAGTAAATGAAAATCATTGTTAAATTCATTATTTAATATCATTGAAGACGGTGGAAATGGTTGAAAGAGGAACTACCTACTTTGTCGCATATGTATTCTACTAATTCGGTTATTCAACGAATGCCCCTAGGTCGCTGTGTCTGCATTAGTTTCAGTGTTGGTAAATTTAATATAATATAACGCTTCAATATAATCGCAGATTAAATATAATGTTCCAATTTAATATGGGGATGATTATACAAATCATATCACATTTGGAAGACGAATTGACTGTTGCATGACATCAGCTTTCATTGTTTCTTCATAAGTGGCTGATTTGATAACATATCTCCCTCATCTGCCAAGAAGTTGTGTTTCGTGTCCAAATGCAAACAGTCGCTGACATTTAGGAGCCGAGTTTGGAAAGAAGTCAATTTTGCTGAACAGATAATAGAATTTCACAGAAGAAAGTTACATGTTGAACACTACAGTACTGTAATTTGTATTTCATATACCCGAAGTTACTGGAATTTAAGATATATATGTAGCATTCCCAACTCTCTGCATATATATTAATATTTACTTTGTCATACGATACGATATATGTTTTTAAAAAATTAAATTCCATAGTTTATATAACATTGGATATTTGCTACTTTGTAATGTCTTCATTTTATTAAATGGACGGAGTTCAAAATGTACATTTGCAATGTAGAATTGATTAAAAGACCCGTACGCAATTGGTTTTACGGCTTCTTTAATGTAAGCTATTCTGTAGGAAAGCAATGATTTTATCGTGATCCTATTACGTATACCCCGAGGCATTATTTGGTGCTGTTAACGCAACACCTAAATTGAAATCTCTGGAAATTTGTTGCACCTGTCGTTCTTAGAAAGGTATATTTGAAGTATACCTCTGTTGCTTTGATAATTTAAATTGCAAGTCATTTATTAACGTTGACATCCTAATTGTTAGGAATTTCGCAAAAGCGAACAGCTATGCGGTAAATTGTCTTAGAAATATATTATTTACAAACGGCACACGTTTAGATATATTTCTCTGTCAGTCTTTGATGCGTAAGAAAATAATTTGGCTGTGTGGTAAAATGTTTGCTTCCCAACCACATGGACTCGGGTTCAGTCCCAACTACGTAGCAATTTGGGCAAGTCTCTTCTACTATTTGCGCAGGCCGATCAAAGCCTTGTGAGTGGATTTGACAGGCGGAAACTGAAAAAAAGTCTGTCGTATACGTGCGTGTGCCTTTGTGTGTGTGTGCGTGCATGTGTGCATGTGCGGGTGTGCATGTGTATGTGTGTTATGTGTATCTTTGTGTCGGTGTTTGACCCTACCGCCGCTTGGCAACTGGTGTTGGAGTGTTTACACCCCTTAACCTAGTAGTTCGACAAAAGAGCGATGGAATTTAGTACCAAGCTTACAAAGAAAATAAGTATAGGAACCGATTGGTTCGACTAAAGTTCCTCAAGGCGGTTCTCCAACATGGCCGCAGTCTTAATGCTGTAACGAGTAAAAGATAAAAGATAAAATACACATTATTTACATTATTTAAAATTAACGGATATTTGTCCTCGTCTTGTTTGTTGTTAACACAACGTTTCGGCTGATATACCGAAACATTGTGTTAATAACAAACAAGATGAGGACAAATATCCGTCATTTGTAAATAATGTAAATAATGTACATAATTCCTTATCTCTTAAATATAGAACAGATAAAATATACTTGGCATCTTTATCTTTAAAATCTAATCTCGCTGGTAAATCACTAATTTTCACCTCTTCTGTGTTGATAATTAATAATCAAATCAAACATTTCGTATCTAATTAACGCCTGCGTATCTAGAACTCACTCAACCAAACAGCTGCTGATAATCTTGCGATCACTATTATTTCTTCACTGTTCTTGTATTAATTGTTCTTTTAAATTCTAAAAAAATAGCAGCACTTTTACTGTTTTTCATATTATATGAAATAAAATAACTCAATGAATATAATAAAAGATATCATTACTTGTGATTGCCAAAAAAATATCACGACCAGGCGAGATTATTGGATTTGAGAAATACAGCATTGATATAACTTATGCATGAACAACACAATAATTTCTCAGTTTGTTGCAACTGTTTAGTCAATCGTTGCATGTCGTTGTGAAATATAGAGTGTTTCTGCATTTACGAGAAGTTCATCATTTTAGAGAAATATCACTCAGAAAACAGCAGCGGCTATCTTTTCCTTTTAGTTACGCTTTGACCTCAGTTATAATTTGATTTCGTTCCATGAGTGTTGTTGCTGTGTAGCTCTAGAGGATGTTTGAACGAGTAGACTTATGCTTAATCTGTTCCAGTCGTAACTTTTACATTTTATTTTCAGACATGATGTATCCTGGATTACATTATCAATGTTCCCTTTCTTTACTGTAAGATGGTTGAATACCATTTAAGAAAGGATTGGCTGTTATATTCTCTACAGTGAAATACAAAGTGTAATCATCCGGCTTGACTCGACATTTTTCGATGATTTTTTAAAAAGTAATGCCGTGTTCAGATTAAATTCTCAATGGAATTATTTTATCTTCTTGATATAAAAATAATTATATCCATCCACTTTTAATAAAACACATCATTTTGAAATGATTTTGTACAACAGAGAATATTCAGTTAAGTGATAAAGACTGAGATATCCACATATTTATAATCTTGAATCCATATAGCTTCCTAACGTTTTACTATGTAACAAGCAAAAGTATTATCATTGTAAATGAATAATGTATGAAGCGGTTTTACTGCAGAAAATGCTAGACATCATTTCCATGATGCTCTGAATATTTCTACCGATATGAATAACTAGCATCGACCTCGCAGCTGTCCTGCAAGCAGATTGTTCGCACTGATTGCATAATTATTTCTAACAAGAGCAAAAATAATGATATTACTGTACACAATATAAATGTAATTCCAACTAAGAATTAACTGTGGTCAGGTATGGAAACATCTACTTACCTTATAAAACTTATGTTGTCATTTTTGTTTTTCTTATGAAAATATCAACTGATTTATAGCTATGACTTTATTAAGTCAACATTTTCTGATTCGTAAAGAGAGTAGTGTGGTATAGTATGTCTGTTATTAGAGCGAACGAGGTGAACTACATACATGCGCACATACATACACTCACACACACACACACACACACACACACACACACACACATATATATATATATATATATATATATATATATATGTACATATGTGTGTGTGTGCATGCGTGCGTATGCATATATACATATATATATATATATATATATATATATACATATATATATAATTGAAATAATCAGAAAATGGAGAAAACTTTAGATCAACAAACAAACAAATTGGACCACATCTGTAGATTACTTTCTAATGCAAAACATGACGTAACGTTTCTGTGACATAACAATTCTTACGGCCATTTCGGCTTCCAATACCAGTCGATGCCTACGAAAGAAATACAAAAATAATATTCGTCATCTTCATAGGATATTCTATCTAGTACATGGAACTTCATCAGAGTCAATACAAATGCGTCAAATAAATAAACAAAGAGAAGAGGGAATAGGAAAGAACATGGCCTCGAGAAACAGCCAGAAGGCTCAATATATTAAAATCATACCATCTTCTAGCGGAGAGCTTCGAAGTCGATAGGCAAAAGAATAATATAGCGGTGGTTTAGGGAAATATTTACAGGTTATTTCTACATAATGGGGTGGAACGAGTATGTTTGAAAAGTTGTGAAATGAAATTAGTACTAAAATAAGACAAGAAAATTACTAACATGTCTAGAAAGAGAACAGCACTTATGTTATCGTAAATAGAGCTAGTTGATATTTATCCAAGACAAAACCGTAGGGTGCTTATAATAGTGTACTTACTGAAATATTGTAGAGATCACCACCTGTTGTCCACAATGGGATTCACCAAAGTCTATCGATCGCTACAATTGGTCAATTATATTTGAACCAAAGGCAAAAGTTAAAAACCTTTCAAGGGATATGTAAATAAAGAAGAGAGCGAACTAGTAAATAAATGGTGCGGGAGAGAAAACTATGATATAAGTGGTACGTGGCTGCTTATTATCTTCTGCAACTTCTCAACAAAACATAAATAAGAATAAATAAATAGATAATATTGTCAGACAAAATGCTATAACTTTTTTATAGTTAAGGGGAGACAACTAGTACAGAAGGTGCATATAAATGTAATAACCTACTAAATTAATGTTAGATTTTACTTCCTAGATAGCAAATAAGATTCCAAGTGGTGGTAATAATGGACAAACAAGTGAATGTGTACACGTACCTAAGAAAATTCCACCCTATAAGTACACGAAAGGGCAAAAACGCAAAACCACAAATATTTAAGCGATTAAAATTTAAAACCAAATCACATGTTAATTAGTACCGTGGTTATAATACCCATAGTTTACTAAATATTACTTAATTTGTATAACCTTAACCTAAAAGTTAGGTTGTTCATATCAATAAATTTAATTACATTGACCCTTGCAGCCATACTAGATCCACCAACAAATTACACTTTCAGTCCAACATAATAAACCCAAGTTTACTAATATCTCCTGTGGAGTCAACTACTGTAGAGTCCAAGTACAAACCTATACAATCTATAATGCGGAAAGGTAATACTGAGTTCAATAAGATAAAATAATTTCTACGGGTGTAATGTTATTCCTAAGTGGGTAGGACTATTAGGGTCTATTTTAAGTGGAGTTAGACCATAATGCTGGTAGATAATTAAGTCCAGATTACAGCAAGCGCGAACAAGCATATCCATGGTATAAAAGGTACAGGAAAATAAAATAAAATTAAAACAAAATAAATAAATTTAAAACTAAAAATTAAAACTTTGAATTAGTTTTGAGGGGTCATAACATTGTGGTTGAATAACTATGTCCTCTGTATTGTTAATTAAGTTCGTGATTGAAGTATCTGGCATTTGTAAAAGAGGGTAGTTGGTTATATTAAGGAGGAATGGCTTAATTAGCATAAAATATAGGTAGTTGTTATGGGTGGAGGTGGGATCTAAACTCATAATTTTGGGTAAAAGGATATAGGTATTTTAATAGATATCTGCAAGGGCCCCGGTATTACTTCTAGCAAACTAACTTTAATTAAGGGGTAGATATATAGCATTCAAATTACTATCAAAGGCTACTATTTCTATGGTGTGGGGATCTTGGTGCTATATTGGGGTAGCATAATGGTTTCTAATGTTATTTATATTTAGCGAAGGTAAATCTTCCTTTGTTCAGGCAAGCTGGGCTTCTCTCCTCTCTTTGGTTCTATAGTGGATGCCATGCTCCTAGAATGAAAAACATTTCATTAATGCAAAGATAACCTTCCCTATTTTTTACATTGTACGAAGGTGCAGAGGTGAGGATCTCTCATTCTAACGTGAAGCTAATATCACTATCTTTGAGTTCCTAAATATACTTACTTGATCCAGTCGAGTTAATTCTGTTTCCATTTCTGCAAGACTGTTGATGTGCAGCTAGTCTACGTTTCATTTCATTTTGGGTAGCCACTATGTAACTCCTTTTACAAAACTGTGTTGTGACTGTGCATTGGTAAATTACGTTTTTGATTCTACAGGTATTTCAGAGGGCACATTTCTCCCTATACCTACAGTCACATAGATTGTTCTGTGGTGGTGGTGATGGTGAGATGGAATTGCTTTCTAATGAGGTAAAGCTAGGTCTATTGAGATTGATACGGTTATTATGGTTCTGAGTGTATCCTTTACTAAGTTTGGGTTAGGGTTTATCATTTTTATTCCTAATATTACCGCCGTCGTTGTTATAGTTGCTTCTATTTAAATAGAAAATGTCTAGTTTTTTTTTATTATTCAGGGAGGATATGATGCTCACTAAGTTATGCGTAAGACTATAAGCTATCGTTATTATTCTACTATTTAGGAGTTTCGGATGCCTATTATTCTTATCAAAGTGCTTCTTTTTAATGTTAAATATTTGCTTAAATATTAGCTAAATCGGCCTGATTTGCATCGCAAAAGGGAATATGAACCAGATCATGTCTCCCGATTTACCAGTAGTCTCATCGAGCGACACATATTTACAATTGTTAGGATATTGCATGTTGTGTATATGTGCATTATCAATAGTTCTATTATCAAAGCTCTGGACTTTTATACCGCCATTAGTCGTGCTATAAATAGGTTTACGCCGGTAGTATTTTGAGTTGCTACTACAGTTTTAATTACTGTTGTCTTCATGGTTAATGGGTTTATCAGCATCATTCATCTCTGTAGAGTCCTCTTCCCCCCACATTCAAGTAATTCCTTGTTAATAACATAAAGGTATATTCCCGCAATGTCAATTACCTCCGTTGAGTCAGGCGATCCCATGGTTATATCAAATAAATCAGCCCACGGTTTATTATCAAATTCGATAATGGACTTACAGGCTGTGATGATTACGTTAGTTAGTGGGTTTATCAGTATCATTCAGCCTTAGTCCGGTTCCTCTCTGTGTCTCACCTACTGTGTTGCAGTTATTTTTATAGTTATTCATATTGTTGCTAAATCCTATCCTATTAATGTTGTGAGCTATATTTCTCTGTGCTTTATTGCATCGTTTATGTGTATGGCTGTGTAATGTACTGTTGTGCTTACTTCTATTCATTGCATGATCCTGTGGGATATATTTGGTTGTACCTCTATAGCCTGCATTTTTATGTGCTTTATCGTACTTATCCTTATAACTATTAAATAGGCCCTCATTAGAAGAGAGTTTGGAATTTCTTTTGCTAATGCCTCTTATTAGAGCTCTTTTTACAGATTGTAGGTGATTACTGTGATAGTTAATATACTTTCAGTTAGAGTTAGGTGTCATGTAAGGTTGGTATAAACCCGAATTTAAATTACAATTAACGTCTAGGTAGTTGATAGAGTAGCTTTAATTTTCTATATTAATAGACAGGCCGAATCTATTAAAGAATTTATACAGACGTCTATTAGACATGTTTCTAATAAGAAAATCTGTGTCATCTCTGTAGATGCTTCCCCCAAATTCAGGGAATTCCTTCTTGATGTTGACTTAAAGGTATATTCCCACAATGTCGGTCACCTATGCTGAGTCAGGCTTATATCAAATAAATTGTTATATCAAATAAATCAGAGGTGTCCTTCCTAGCCCACAGTTTCTTATAAAATTCGATAATGGACATACGGGCCGAGAGGATTACGTTGTTTTCTTTTCTAGTGATCCTAGTAAAGTTCTTAGCAAAAATGAGTGCACTATTTAGAATAGTTCGGTTTATGGAGGAGTAATAATTCTGAATGTCAATTTGCAAAAATTTATGTTTTATGATAGAGAGCCATCCTATTGCGTTTCGGGTATTTGTCCATAACTCGAGTTAAATCTATTTCTTAAGGGTAGGTATATACTTATCCAGGATTGCTTTACTGAGCTTAACTAAATCTGACTTATTGGGGCATATTAATCTCACCTGTGTATTACTTAAATAATTGTCTTCATTGTCCTTAATTGTTATACAATGTCTAATCGGTGTAAAACTTTCCGTCCGATCATCTGCATTATGATTTTCTTGGCCTCTGAATTAATTGTCTTAAAAGTGCTTCTAGGGATTACTTTATATTATTTAAGGATTTCTCGGTGGATAAGTTCATGGTAAGTGTCAATGTTCATCTTGTAGGTATTTCTTATTTTGTCCGAGTGTACTATTATTCAATTTTTAGATTTTAGTTCACGAATAAAGTCCTTAAACTTCCTTTGGTGCTTATTGTGCCTAAGGTTCTTGAACTTAAAGTCTTTAATCAAAGACCAGAGTTGTTGTTCGAAAGCTTCGAGATGACTGTTTGATGGTGACGTTTTTATAGTACTAAAAATTCCCGTCGTAAAATCCTTGCCTTGTCATCAATAGTGTTGTTGTTGGTGTTGATGTTTGCGGTGGCGTTGGTATTGGCGTCAGAAAATTTTTCTCAAGTTTTCTGTCGTAGCAGTAGGCTTTCCAACGTATTCTATGCGTAAAAGCACTGAATTTGGATATGAGTTTTTTAAGGTAAGCATTCTTAAGAGGGATTGGGATGTCCTTTAGGGAGGGGCCAATCTTAATTTCCTCCATTTTAACAACAGTATTCATTTTAGTACTTATTTCTATTATCAGCATATGTGTACACTAATGGGTAATATATATACTGAATAATAGATAAGTAAATAGTGGACAAGGTATGTCAAAGGTAAGCAGAGTCAGCGGCTATAGTAACTGACTAAGGGATAAAAACTATCCGTAATTACTATCGGTATCAGTTACCTTTTCTAGATATGCAGGGACATTTTGCACGTAGGGTACAGGTAACAACAGAATAAACAAAAGTTTATCAGGAATCAGAAAATGGAGAAAACTGTAGATCAACAAGCAAACATAATGGACCACATCTGTTAATTATTTTTTCATACAAAACATGACATAACATTTCTGTGACATAACAATTCTTACGGCCGTTTCGGCTTCCCAGGCCAGTCGGTGCCAACGAAAGAATTCCGAAAATAATATTCGTCATCTTCATAAGATATTTGATCTAGTACATGGGTCTTTATATTACTATTCGCATATCAATTTAGAATCCGTTGTCAATTCTCACACAGTTGTGAAATATTAAGAGTGTACAGGGAATGGTAAGGAAACATTCGCTATGGCATCACAGGTTATCACAATATAATTCTAGATATGAATTAATACAGAACTTGGATGTGTTAATTTAAATGGAAGAGCCTTATGGATGTTAAGAACATTTAAATGTATAACGAGAAAAAGTAATTTCATTACAGACCATATTTCAGAAGCAATATAAGTCTAGACTATGTGAGTCCATAAATATAAGACCACATATTAGAACCTACAATTAGCCCTACATTTACACTAAAGTTTATTTGCCTCCTGTATATATGAGATATTAATTAAGCCGCGAGCCGTCTGAACAAACAATTCTAAAATGGTTGACTTCATTTCAGACACTGTGTCTCTCTATTACAACCCTCTTTTTCAATTCAATTCCATAACCATTGTCATAGAAGAAACCACGATTGGTGTTGAGACTTTTAGACATGGATCAGGTGTGATAGTACAAACTAATGATTCTCAAAACCTTATGCACTTTTTCAATACATACATACACACAC
>NC_068991.1:26252653-26258422 GCF_001194135.2 Octopus bimaculoides
TATATATATATATATATATATATATATATATATATATATATATATATGCATACTCACACACGTATTCATCAATGTATAAAACAATACTGTATATTCACTTCCTGACTGTTATCGTTCTCATACATAACCAAAGAATGAAATTATTCAAGATCAATTATGAAATGTTCACGAAAAATTTCTTTTAAGAGATGTGTAACAATTGCTTGTCTAAGCATATCGTTTATTGTTTACAGTAACCCGTTGACTATCGAGGGTGTTACGTTCCAAAACCTTTCACAGAAATAATTAAAATCTAAAAAAATATAAATACCTCTCAGCCGCAGAAACCCACCATATGTTGATGAGTTCCGATATAAATTTACATATATTAGCCATAGCAATCTACGATGTACTGAGTGCGCGATAGGTGAACCGCGATATGGCAAGGGATTACTGTAAGTCTTTTTATTCCAGCCCCGTGTCTTAGAGTGCTTTACCAATCTACGATTGTACAATACATAATGTTACTTATTTCCTCAGACAAATATTGTTCTGAGTTTAGCTACTAACTCTATCCACTTTTAAAATATAATTTAAAACAACACCATGATTTCCTATAAAACAGTTGTGTTGCTCGCGTCACCTACATTTGTAATAAATTTCAGCATTTACCGATATTGACATTACTAGGTATTTTTTTCTAAATTAATACAAGGCATCAGATATGCGTAATTTGTTACATAAATCTAAACGCATATAAGATGAACTATCCTCTAATGTATATGCTAGGTCTTTTCAACCATTACCAAAATGCCCCTTGATACTTAAAGTTTTTTAGTGGCAATCATCTTAATTATTAGTTTCCAAGTAACAGAGATGCCTATGGGGTTCATAGACGATCTGAGACTTGCACCAATGGTGCTGCTAACGTTTCATTGAAACTGGTGGGAATTGCGAACTAAAGAAATATATGTGCAAAGATGGAAGTGCAGAGAACGAAATTCTGTGAAATGGTTTGGGCATTGTGACTAGAGAGGAGTCCTGATGCCAACAAAAGAAGATGAGTGACTGTACTATATACATCATTCTTAAACCATATGTACTTACTTGTACTTATGGCACCATTAACCCGGGTTGTGCAGAGACGGCTTGACCCAGCTGGACCGCCTTGTCCCTCATGTATGCAGACAAAATCTGACAGCCAGTCTTAACGTGCGGTCCAAAAATCCAAGTTGCAACTTCGAAAAGAAACCCTACTAGGAGAGCAAGCACATCGGATAGCCAGGGTAGCGTTACCGTAGGCATCATTCGTTGCTGAGGTGTAGAGTTCATGTTCGGAGTTTCAGTGGGAATACAAGTTCACATGCATTCCCCGGTCACATGGATACACAGCTTGGGATAGTGTGATCCAAAGCAGCTTATCTTCCAGTCGATTGTTGACCATTGCAGAAAAGGCGCTGACCAAGACCTTTGAGGAAATGGAATGATACCAGACAAGTTTGTGATGTGGAAACCATTGGAGTATTGGTGAAAATAAAGAAGAAAAAGAGACTTAGTCTGGGGGCCAGAGGTTGTAGCATCTCTTTGGATGATTCATGTAACGTGATATATTTAGCCATATTCTCCGATCGTCGATTTTCTTTTTAACATCCTTAAGACAAATGCAGTATCAGGAATGCTAGCAGCTTATAACATTTTAGTCAATATGTGTGTCTGTAAATTGAAATGGCCAAACTATTAACTGTGTTGTAAAGGGCAATTATTGATATAAACGTTTGTTTGCTATGTAAAGATCGAATGTGACTTCTGATTATATATTCGATTCTTTATAACCTCAATAGTTTGGCATGTCGTGTAAATTTAATTTTAAGTATACCAAACTCCCTTAAACAAAATCCCACCTACAAATATTTGAGAAAACTAACGTGTCTGTATTTTCAAAAAGTGTTTTAACTCTTAGCAACTATTTTGTTTGCAATTCGGTTCCTCTTTAATCAATTCAAGTTAGAACTAGAAAAGCACTCGGAGAGCGCAGACCTCCACCAAGCAGCTGATGTTAAGATAGATACGCGAGTCAAATTGCTAATAGAGAAACGAAACTAGGCTTTGGAAAACAGCAACGCCACCATAGGTTACGTGGAAACGATGAACGTGTTTTCAAGGGAGATAATCAAAGAACGTAACATTGTAATACTTCATGTAAAGTAAAAATAGCAAGTGAAAAATCCTTCAAGAAACATAAAAATTCCAGGATCACTACCAAAATTTCATCATCCATTCCTTGTGTCATTACCGACTTTTCCTGCAAGTTTCATCAAATACCATGGACAACTTTCTGAGTTATTTTGCACACAGACGGACAGACGGACAAACCAGCACCGAGAAAAATATAACCTCCTTCCTTGGCGGAGGTAATTATGATTTTAACTTTATCAATGGAATGATCACACAGGAAGAAACCAACACGTTTTAAGTTAAAGAAAAGATTTGCAATAATTTCATTTATATACTAGTCATCGATAATATTTTGGTTATACACGAGCTTCTGACTGTGACCTAATCAGACAGCTTATGTAACAGTGCGGGTGTGTTTTGACGGTGCATTTTACTTAAATTGGCCTTCGTTATTTGTTACTGTATATAATAATATGTGGAGGCGCGTGGCTTAGTGGTTAGCGTGTCAGCATCATGATTGTAAGATTGTAGTTTTGATTCCTGCACCGGGCTACGCGTTCTGTTCTTGAGCAAAACACTTCATTTCACGTTGCTCCAGTCCACTCAGCTGGCAAAATGAGTAACGCTGCGATGGACTGGCGTCCCGTCCAGCTGGTGAGCACATACGCCATTGAAACCGGGACACCATGTCCATGAGCCTGGCTAGGCTTTAAAAGGGCGCATTTATTATTATTATTATATAATAATGAGAAACAGGATGTTTTCAGCAAGTTGGAGTAATCATACATAGGAATACACTTTCCGTAGGTTTTTTCTTGCACTCATAGGTTAATGTTTTACGTCGAAATAGAGCTTGGCAGTTTACGAAAAGTTAAAGTAGTATTAATAAATAAACCGGGAAGTAGGATTAAGAGAATTTGTTACATGTAGATGCTGGGATCTACATGTATGGATGATTTGGTTATCAGAGAAATCTTTTCTGGATGAAGTTTAATCAATTAAATGAATTCTGCTGTTTTTAATTGTATTAGTCACTGTATATTGAAGAATATGAAGCGATCAATGTTTTCAAAAGACATGTGTCTATTAAGTTTTAAAATCTATTTACTTAGAATAGGAACACCATGCTGAAGTGTAGTTTTGACTACACTTAAAATTTATTATACCGATTGTTTTATGTATAAAACAAACGAATTATCATAATGTTAACACATGTGCGTGGCGTATGTGTGTTAGTGTGTGTGCGCGTGTGGGTGTATGTGTGTCCGTGTGTACGTATGTGTGTGCGTGTGTACGTGTGTGCGTGTGTACGTGTGTGCGTGTGTGTGTTTGTGTGTGTGTCTGATCCGTGCGACTTGCGTATGTGTCTCAGTTCACATTATCTGGCATGGTATGTTAGAAATGAATCTATCACTACGAGCACACATTATTTTCTCTTGTTTCACAATGTAAGTCTGTGTTACTCCAGTAAAAATCTTAAAATACAGCTGCATTATATTCTGCCATCACTTAACAGGTACAGTGAATGTTTTGCGACTTAAATAATAGAGGTAAATTAAATGTCCCATGTTTGCCTGATATTGAAACAAGTTGTAATGCATGTACCACTTACGTTTGTGAATTGTATCTGGTAGACAAATAAGTAATCATGCAGATATGAATAGTTCACCATCGTTATGATTTCAATGCTTATGTGACTCCTGGTAAAGACACTAAATTGCATCCTGTGGTCGGTTTTTGATGTGGGTGTTCTAGGGTTTTGAGGAGCCACCTCTTAGCCGCTATTGTTCCCAGGTCTATTCTGACCCGGAGTAGCAGCACCTGTTCGGGTTCCAACTATGGAGTAATTAATATGTGTACCATCCGCTTCAAACTCAGAGTACGTCTGCTGTAATAATTAGCGGTGACTTGGTAAGCCAATGGACAACAAGGTGCAGTGCTATAAATCACACTATCCAAAAGTGTGTATGCATGTGACTTGGGACCACGTGTAAAGTTGTATTTCCATTAAAACTCCTAACAAGAAATACGAATGACGACTGCTGCTACGTCATCCGTGGAATACGAACGCTTTTGGGGCATTTATCAAATTTGTAAGCTGGGTTTCTAGACCGTAGGCATAATCATTTTGTTTTGCCTGCTAGAACGTCAAGGCTGGCCGTCGGATCTGGTCAGCACTCGTGAGGGACGTGAATTAATTGGTCGGAGCCGGCTTAATCCATTCCAGGATTAACGCCGCCGTCAGTACAAGTAAGTACCTATAGTTTAAGAATGCAGTATATAATACATATTTTGGGAATATACCGCATTATGTATTCATATATGTTCTTATATTCGAACATTCTCGAGACCTCTAAAATGAGAATAATACTGAAATACACGATTTGCATCTTATGATTCGAAAAACCTATTCTGTAATGAATATAAAAGGAATTAATATAACACAAACAAAAAAGAAAAAATATAAAATATAACCCTAATATTACTACTTATATTTCTGAAAAGCAGCATCATGCATAACACTACAAAGTACCCCCGAAAAGTTATTTAGTTTATACGTTTTTTGGAATTAAAGTTTTGTTTTTGTGGTATGGTTGCATTTAGTATTAAATGCGTGGCGTACAAGAAACATTGCTTCGCATGGTGGAGTGTTAAATTTAACTTAACAAATTGGAAGTTGTCTGAAGCACATATCACTACATATGTACAATTAATATTTATTTTAATGTACATTTACTATCAAAAGCAACAACAAAATTTATATTTATCGAATAGATATTTAACCGTTAGAGTCTCTCATGAATTCATTTCTTAATATTGCAGATAAATGTTTTCCAAAATGTTTTAGCTATATAATTTTTGTTATATTTCCAATTAGATGTATTGCTTTAACAATGAGTAAAATGTATTGCAAATTTCAAAATGCTTCCTTACATTAGTTTATTATTTAAGCATATCATCTGGTATCACTACTTCTAATTTAATATCCGTTTGTGTTGATTTCCGTATGATTTAGGTAACATTCTCCGTTTCGCTTATAATGATTTTGCTATAGATATGTCTACATTATTAGATGCGTCACTGTATAACTTAAATATTAAATTTAGTGTATTAAACAGTAGTTAATCACGAGCAGCCTGACTAGCTACATTTTGTATAAACTAAAAAGGTATAAACATGCATACATATACACACACATGCGCACACGCATACACACGCACGCATACACATACACAAACACACACACACACACACGAACACACAGAGAAACACATATATTATAAAGGCAATCTTTATATCCAACTAAACAGGGATGCCTTGTTAGAACAACGCTAATAATACAGTATTCTGTGTTCCAACTAGACATCCATGTTTAGTTGGATAAATAGATAACATTTTCGTATTAATAATGCTTCCGTCGCGAATAATAATAATAATAATAATAATAATAATAATAATAATAATAATAATAATAATAATAATAATAATAATAATAATAATAATAATAATAATAATAAAAATAATAATAATAATAATAGTAATAATAATAATAATAATAATAATAATAATAATAATAATAATAATAATAATAAAACATCGGAAATAAAGACATCG
>NC_068991.1:26261007-26265136 GCF_001194135.2 Octopus bimaculoides
TTAGTTAAAAGTAGCAATATAGCACTAGATAAAGCCAATGAAATAAGAGAACTAGACGAAAGCCAACCATACAAGTAATTAAGAGTCAATGAACTAGATAGGATACAACATACACAAATGAAAGAAACAATAAAGAAAGAGTACTATAGACGAGTTAGATCAATACTAAAAACAGAGCTCAATGCTAAAAACAAGATAATGGGTATCAACACTTTAGCTGTCTCAGTAAACATAAGAGCACCACAGCAAACCACAGCACATACCCAAGGCGCACAGAGCTGCGCTCGGTAGTGAAGTGAAAGCACGTTATAAAAATAAAACTACTGAACAATAATAATAATAATAATGATAATAATAATTACAATTATAAATGAAGAAGGCGAAGGTAATGTCAATTATTGTTCGGTTCTTGGGAGCAGTATCAGAAAGCTTCAAGAAAAATATAAAGGAAATTGGAATAGAGTACCCAGTTGAAAGGTCACAAACGGTTTGTCTCTTTGGCACAGCCAGAATAATCAGGAAAGTATTAGATAGCTGAAAAGAACGAATAGCATGGTACCGTAGGCTGCA
This sequence comes from Octopus bimaculoides, assembly GCF_001194135.2. Lineage (NCBI taxonomy): Eukaryota > Metazoa > Mollusca > Cephalopoda > Octopoda > Octopodidae > Octopus > Octopus bimaculoides. The sequence continues at coordinate 26,261,578 of NC_068991.1, forward strand.
GTTAGGGCCGCTACGCATGCAAGACTCCAGGAGCTCTAACAAAACCTATGATAAAGAGATAATACATATAGTAGTAATAATAATAATAATAATAATAATAATAATAATAATAATAATAATAATAATATATACATACACATACACACACACACGCACACTCATACACTCGCGCGCTCATACACACACACATATGATGGACTCTCCCGTCGTTAGACGACGTATGAGGGTCCGACAATATCTTAGCAAACAAACACACAGATGATTTGTTTATAGTAGGCATAAGCTCACACACTCCATCAGATCGACATTACCTGTACAGGTACAACAGGTGCAACAGGTACCACATGTCAGATGTCAGATGTCGGAATGACCAAAGAGCGACGTGAGATGAAGTGCTTTTGTCAGGAACACAACGCAACGCCCGGTCTCGGAATCGAACCCACAATCTAGTAATCGTGAGTGCAACACCTTAACCATTAAGCCATGAGCTTTCACACGCACGCCCGAGCGCAAACACACACACACACACACACACACACACACGCACACACACACACACATACACACACACACATATCAAATAACAAACATATATATTAAAAACATTGTAATAATCTTCGATAGTTTGTGTATAGCTAAAACCTCAACAACGTATTATTGAAAAATGAAAAAGAATATTATATAAAACTAGAATACACATGAAATATGTAAAATATGAGCTTCCTTCATTCGCAGCCATTAAATTCTGAATATGCATCTTCCTAATTATGAGCATAAATGAAATAAAAAAGAATGAAACAAAAAAGCAAAACTAGAGGTAGTTTTGTAAAAAGCTACATAAATAATAATACATATAATAAACCAACGTTTAAATCATTCTTCCACCTTTGTCAATTATTGCTTTATTCTTCGGCCTACAAGATATATATTAGTACCTTAATTCTTTAAAAGTCTTACATTATTTCAATAAATATTTCACTGTTTCTCTCTCTAGTAGTTATTTCGTTTATAAAATCATTTCACATTTTGTTTGAAATGATCCTACATTGTTTCTAATGTTTCCGAATATCTTATTCAATGTACATTTTTATAATATATACTATTTATCTCATGTAATTTAGTATAATTCCTAACACTGTTATATATTTACATTGTCGTTCCGACATAGATCTCTTAAAAGTAATGAACAACATAGTTTATAGGAATTTTTATGCATAAGAGATGACTACATCTCTTTAATGTTTGTCAGTTGAATATTTTAACAATTCTATACAAACAGGATGACAAAGAGGGCTAGTTATACTTCAACTAAACCGTAGTTAGCCGGAAGCTGTTTATCAATATTGACTTAACTTTGTTCACAGCACAAATGCTGACTACTTTCCTCTTCATTTTTCCATACATTTTGGAGAAAATCAGAAACGATCTCAAACACGTATTAAACAAATATTCCTAGGATCAAAATTTAAAAGGCAATGTCTTCCATACAATACCAAAAAAAAAAAACAACTAAAGATATACAATGACTCTTGAATTCACTGATAGCAATAGAGATTTTTTTTTTCTTAAACATATAAAAAAATTCAAATAATGTATCACATTAATCTGTCTCCATGATATTAGATAAACTGTGTAAACTGTTGCCCTCCTCCTTGTAATGGAAGTCTGAATAACATGAAATCATTGAGGCAAAACATAAAAAAATCATTAATTATTAATTTGATTTTTTTTTTTTTTAAAAGAAGTCACCATTTTTAATTTTTGCTTTCATTTGTTTTAGCATTTTATTATCTGTAGTATTGTAGTTGCTAGAGCGTCACTACCAATGTTCATTGGTTCACTCCTACTGAAACATATCTAATAGTGATGATTGAACCATTAGTTTGGGATGATTCAGTTGCCTAATGAAATTTCATCTAACGTCATTGTCACTATGGTATGGAGACAGCTAGGCATTCAAAAAAGATTTTCTGTCTCTGAATCCATTTAGAAAGATATCACAAACAAACCTGTCAACTACAGTGAGTGGGAGAAAGAGCCGAGTCTCCCGACAAACAACAAGATACTGCATTATCGGAGTAATCTGTTTTTCACACAGTACTTGAAATATATCTGTTATTTTTTTATAACGAATTACAAGCAAATTCTCTAAGACCCATTAACGTATAAGTACACACACACACACACACATATATATATATATGAGTGTTTGTGTGTGTGTCTGTGTATTCGTGTGTGTGCGTGCGTGCGTGCGTGTGAGTGCGTGTGTGCGTGCGTGTGTGTGCATGTGTGTGCGTGCATACGTGTGTGTGTGTCTGTGTGGGCGTGTCTGTATGGATGCTTACTAAATCGTTCTACACGAAATTTTAATGCTAAAACCAAACCATCACTTTGCATATTACATACAGATGTGGCATAATCTCGTAAAATTGCAAATATCATTCACTGGAAAAAAGATAGTAAACCTCGTTGAATTAAATATCTGTTCTGCTAAGATGGTACTCATTAATGATCGGATAGTGGTTGATGTTTTACTGCATCACAAATTCAAGCTTGTATTAGCACATCGGACGTGACCAACTATGAATGTTTCCGGGACTTAATTATCTCATATTTTATTTTCTTTATTTAGGCGTGAGAAATCAAAAAAGACTTTGTTAATATTTTTCAATAGTCAAATCACCTGTGAGTTAATCTTCCTTCTCTCGCATTCAATTTGCTATTACTATGTAATAGAGGTAACAGCAAGTTGTATTCAACGAAATACCAACATTTAAAATCAAGATCCCTACATACTCTTACACAACTGGTTGGTGATTTGGTCCTATAAAGCGGTGTAAATTTGGTACATATGTTTATGTACCATAACATACCTGATGTATATATTTATGGATAACAAAACGCTTTCAACAATATAAAAGAAATTTCGCATCTCATATGAAAGCTTTTCACTTGAACTGAACCACGGATTCTCAAGAAATCATCTGCATCATTTCATTAGTTCAAATTTGTCTTTCGACGAAGGAATATATTTGTGTGAAATAATAAATTCGTTTTAGTTATATTTATATAAATAATGAAAGTATACATATTGAATAATGAAAGTATTATATGAAATTGACTCTGAGAACCCCAGAGGCCGCTTTATCGGCTTCCACATTGTACTGTTAACAAATACCCCATTAGCCGCTTTACCGGCTTCCGCGTTCTACTGTTTACCCAAAGGTTCGCTATTCCGGTCACCAGCTGCTGATACAAATACCTTAGCGGCTGCTTTACTGCCCAGTATTTTCTGCATTGGAAAACCAGAAAGTAACTGCTGGTTCGACTGGCAGCACAAGAGCCAGTATTGGCGATAAAAAAAATGTAAGGAAAGAATACAAGTGTTAGGACAATGTTGCTCTCTATTTGACATTTTATTTCAATATGAGAAACATAAAACACATTTTAGTGACACTGAAACAATATTAGGTGAGAAATTATTATTTTTTTTTTGGCTCTTTTACCTAGGTAACCTGAGGTGAGGGTTCCGAGGACAATAGGTATCTGTTGTTCAAAG
>NC_068991.1:26271146-26274935 GCF_001194135.2 Octopus bimaculoides
AGAGAGAGTGAGAGAGAGAGAGGGGGGAACAGAGAAAGAGAGACTGAGTGAGTGAGTGTGTGTGTGTGTGTGTGTGTGTGATTTCTTGTGTTTTGTATGTGTGATTTATTGTGTGTTTGTATGAGTGATTTCTTGTGTGTTCGCGCGCGGTTATCTATGAAGATATGGTTGTGTGTTTATACATATATTCTTTTACTATTCTAGTACTAATTTTCAGAGTGGTAGTTATATAAAGGATAGAGTTAATATGTCCCAAAATAGGGTAAATAACATTTTGAATTGACAGATTTACTTTACCAAGTAGTCAGAACTCATTTCAACAAAACACATATAAACTTAATTGAACATTTAAATGTAAATTCATAAATGCCACCGATGTAATCCAAGCCGGATGTGAGAATGACTGAATAATTTTCGTAAGATGCTATAAAATAAGTCTTGCTTATTGCTGGAAAATATTTCTATACAATAGGAGAGATATTTGCAGAAAAGAATCAGCATTAATGCCATATTCTAACATATCTGTTATCAGCTTCTCTTCGACTGTTTTCGCGAAAGAATTTGATAAGATCTACTAGAGTGATCTTAAAACACCAGCTAAATCATTAACTTTTACAATGGGATTAATGAATTAGCGTATCTGAATTTCTGACGTTAAATGGAGCACTACGAATGACCGATGCCGGTTATCTTTTGTTCTTCATAATGTTGATACACAAGCAGTAAAAAATTATACAAAGACTTACAGTCTCCAGATATAGAAACACCATAAACATATGCAAGACGTGAGATCAAAGGTAAGTATATGCTTCAATGTAACTTCGACTGGTTGTTTTCCAATAACTCTTATCACTAAATTAATTCTCTTCTCTTACATACAGAGAATTCCGAACAAAACATTGTTACTCTAAATAAAGAAATAATCCATAAGTCTTAGGAAGTTCGTAATGTTGTGAAGATATAAGTTCAAATTGACGTAAAAAAACATTTGCCTAAATCTCAGTAATTACGTACTGAGGACACATACAGTCGCACATCAGTGGTTACATTCTGGAAATCTCCTATATTGAGAAGGTTGGCCTTTTGCTCACAACATTAATATCACAATATTGTTTAGGAAATGTTGCTCCAGAAACAAACCATTTATGAATAACGTCCGCTTATAGGAAAACGAAACTTAGATAACAGAACGCAGTACGCTGCAATTATGAGCATATATTTCTCCTGTACTTAAGTTATTAATTCCTTTGTTACCATGTTTCTAATACTACGGTCGACATTATTACTCTACAGATATATTATTATGCAGTAATGTATGCATGCGCATACATAAACAGATGCACACACATATTTATATACATGTATTTTTTGGAACGTTGCTTTTAGAACATCAGGGATACTGAGTTAAATTACCCTCACAAAGAGGAAAAATTTGTCAACATCCGGTCACGGGACTCGAACCCATATCCTTCAAAGACTACGACCGAGTGCTTTGTCATTAAACGAAACTGCTCGCTGGCACCTCTGCTTTCGAAAAAATATCCTCTTCAAATTTGTATCGTACAATACACATTTCGATGCTTCTAAAAAAACCAACACATATTTGTTTATATTTATGTACCTTCTATATTTTATTTATTTCAGTCATTAGTCTGCGGCCATGCTGGGGCACCGCCTCGACAAATGTTAGTAGAACGAATCAGGGTTCAGTAGTCATAGTTCGTTCCATACATCACCAGTTATATTAGTCATTTGGCACCAGGCATACGACGCGTCCCAATTGCTACGATGTGCGGTCGCCTCCGATAGGGAGAGGAGCAGCCCGTTTCGCTTGTTCCGAGTTCCAGAGTAAATTGCTACCAACATCATCATCCGAGCTACATTCGTTCGCTTTGTTAGAGAAAATTCCATGTCGTTCTCGGATAACTTGCGTTATCCTAAAAGAAGCTTCGGTGGATATCAGATTTCGCCCCTACCTAGTTCGAAGATCTATTTGCACGTCAGATGCGCTTCAGACTTAAAAATACTCCCATACATCTCCACACATCTGGTGTAGTATTGGGGTTGACTTCCCTTAATGTTCGTATATCTATTCCCTTAGCTCGTTTAATGCCATCATTTAATAATGATATTGGGTAATGTCTTTTGATTAGTATTTCTCTGAGTAAGAATGGAAATATCGAGATACAAGTGTGACTCACCGAGTTTCTAATGGGTAGGAAATGCATCGCAATATCAGGTCTAACAATATTGACTGAAATGTTGACCACCTTAGATGAGCTGAGATAGGAATAAAAGTAATAAAAGTCATTATTGTGAATTGTTAAAGAGATTCAAAAGCATACCGGTTTCATAAAATTACTGATCACCGATTGGAATACACACCGATTACCGAACGGTCTCGGGCCTACTAGACGCTGAGTAAAAATATTATGTGTAAGGGAAGTTAGTAGTTCTGGATCTGTTTCAATTAGGGTAGATATAGATCTGTAATGTGAATGGTGTATGGGATGTATGGGTGGTATTAATTACATCAGTGAAGATGACTCAATAGTAAAAAACAAAAGTGAATACTGTCCTACAAAAGGCGGAAATAAAGCACTTGATGTTTTTTGTGAACACATTACCAATTTTCCTTTTAATACCCTACAAAAACAACGAATTAAATCCAACTATATTACTCACGTAACATAAGAATGGATATAAGATAATCTTTACAATAATGCAACACCGTAACTGTGACCGTCAAACTCGGTGAATTTAAATCTCATAGGCCGTTAATTTTGATGCGTTGTTCAAAGAATAATAATCAATATCCTCACAATAGCTTAGCTCTACAGAAGGCCAACATTGGTCGGGTACTGTCCGAAATTAATAAGGATTATCTAGTTCATACGTTCAGACATATCAACGATTTCCGACCGTAATTGAAGAAGTAATTGTAAGTGAAAGTGAATTCATAGAATAACGTTATAAAAAATTCTTATTGGGATCATGTGCAAACAGTTTTATTAAAATACATTTGATTGTTGCTAAGTTAGATATGTTCATTCACACATTCGTATACACAGATGTCTGTAAATATTATACGTTAGTGTATCTGTGCCTGTGTTGTTATAAGTGTCAGTTCGTGCCTGGCAGTAAGTGAAAGGTAAAATATGGTAAGATATAATGAATGGGGAAAAATATAATGTTTTCTAAAATATCTTCATAACCTATGAAATAATTGTAAAACGTGTTTTTGTCTTTCGTATTATTTTACTTCACGTATTCTTCTCTTTATCGTAAAAATATTTCGGAGTTGTGACAAAAGATAGAAATCATTTAAAAAAAGAAATATTGGATTGTAAACCTTTCTCCCATTCCTTATATATTTTCAAATATATTGTAATCCAGAACCTTCTCACTAAACATGTATTTCGGTAAGTATTTAGCGTATTGTATACATTAGTTACTATTTATTTACTTGTTAAAATACAAAAAGTGAAAATTAATAACATAGAAATTATTTTTTCTATTCTGTTTTTGAATTCCATTACACTCTTAACTGTTGTGGGTTTTCTGAAGTCTATTGAATCACATGAAAGTTCCTAAAATTAGAATGTAATTATTCTAGCTATAAACATTTACTTCAATTTCTATTCATATATAAATCTCGATTATTTCGATAGCAGCAGAACATACTTCATATTAGTTTTCGAGGACTGGCGATGGAATTATCAATATATTTAGAATGTGACCACATTTTGAAACTTAAGTGAATGTTCTATTAAAGTGACAGCGATATTT
>NC_068991.1:26274945-26279757 GCF_001194135.2 Octopus bimaculoides
TGCGACAAGTACTGATCGTTACAAATGTAAATATTTAATGGTATATAAGGGAATGGACGTCTTGTAAATGATATTCAAGTTATATATTAACAAATTTATATGTGCTAATAATACACGCTTGCTTCGTGATTGAAAACTAACAACTACAGTGTCTAGGTGAGGATGAGTAAAAAATATCTATCAGGTTTTGCAGTAAGTTTCAAATGCGAAATTCCCTAAGGTATTCAGTTAATGACTATTTTAGGAGATGATCGAGGTAGCTGGCAAAGAAGCCTAAAAACAAACACAAAAAAAGGAACAAAATTGTGATTTACCATAATTTTCTTCAAACTATTATTTTATTATTTTACCTAAATTTCCTTCATGCAATTCCTCCCCCCGCTATGTTTCATATTTAGGGAGGACGTAACTGAAACTGAAAGTAGCGCAATGCTGTCAGTGCAAGTCCAAGTTTTGTAAAAATTAGCAGACGAAACGTGCCACCAATATGCTCTTCTGCAAATCCGTGAAGTTATGAGTTAAATTATAAATATGGATTATTTGAAATGTTACTCAGTTTTCAAAAAAAAAAAAAAAAGAAAGAAAGGTGTGTTTTCAAACAGATGACAATTATAAATGTACAATTGATTGAATAACTTAATGGCATTTTAAAATATAATCATTAGAAAATGTACAATACTAATTAACTTTCTATTCAGTCTCTGAGTGTATTCTTTTCTGATTCCTGTAAATTAATTACACGTAAACAAATAGACATCGGAGAGGAGTTACGGAAAGAACGGAAAAGTGACATGATGAATAAAGTTATATTTCTCTACACTATGAATTCATAACATGTCAGGATATAATTAACGATCCATTTTTCAGCACAGGGATTCAATCAACTACATTCCATCGGATTGGACTTAGGCTAGCAATGAATATACCCAAGTATTTTGGCGATCAAATATATGCATCTATAAATACATACATGTACATGCACACACACTCACACACACCCACGCGTACGCACACAAACGCACACACAAACACAAACACATACACATGCACAGAGAGAGAGACTCTCCTTATATATGTAAATACTGAATCCCTGATAATTCATGGAAATATATTTGCAGTTTATCGATATTCATAATTTTAGGAAAAGTGAAAGTTTTGTTTATATTTTCCTGCCTTAAACTGATATGATATTCTTTTCTTCTCTAGGCATAAAACCCAAAAGTTTGGGAGAAGAGGGGACCAATCGACTCCAGTACGCAACTGATACTTAATTTATCGAGCCCAAAAGGATGAAAAGCAGAGTCGACCTCGGCGGAATTCGAACTCATAAAGTAAAGACAAACGAAATAGTGCTAAGCATTTCGCTAGGCGTGCTAACGTTTCTGCCAGCTCGTCGCTTTAAATATCATTTTCTACTCTAGGCACAAGGCCCGAAATTTTGGGGCAAGGGGCCAGTCGATTAGATCGACCCCAGTACACAACGCAACTGGTACTTAATTTATCGACGACGAAAGATGAAAGGCAAAGTCGACTTCGGCGGAATTTAAACTGATAAGATATTGATTTTGCTTGCAATTTTATGAATTTCTAGTAAAAATAATAACGTCTAGTATTAAAAATAATATCGCCATAAGCAATAACGTCTTGGTGGTAACGGCTACAACCCTGAAATGTTTTAGATGTAGAGATCTTAAGACCATTTCATTGGCAAAAAAGTCTTTTTTTATGTACACCACTTTATAAAGATTGAGAAGAATAAAAGAGTTATCACTATTACCGTGCTCATGCTAATTCTCATCATAATTAACATCATCTATGAGGTCGTGTGAGCTGATGCTCTACATAATCATTATCATAATTTATTCATAAGTCATTATAGAACTCTCTTCCATCATGATTTTCGAAGAATAATTTCAGTTAACTCTCCCATGGAGCAGTTTCCCCGTGAACTCTCGAGGTTTCAAGAAGTACCTCGAAAGGCTGTAACTCTCTTTCTATTATATATCTGGTTACATGTCGTTGGCTGATATAGAGTTTACACTGGTCATACTCTTCATCCAGCTGACAACGAGAATTAATGTAGGCATTCCGATTCAGTCGCCATTTAAGAGCTTCGCCATGTGAGAAAAATCAGTAGAATTGTACATATGCTAGTGGACGACCCCACTTAGTCAAACATTCCTGTATCACTGGAACATATAATTCACATAATGATACATGTCAGTAGTAGCACGCACAAGACATTACGCATGTACTCATGGAATTAATGAAATGGAGAGGTGAAGAGTGTTAGTATTTGCTATAGACAGTTATTAGTGGAGATAATTTGGGAGCAGCCGTTGTAATAAACTGTAATGGAAAGAATTCTTTGAGCAATTCCTGTCTAATTACGGGTGAGCGCCGAAATTAGATGTATCGCAAAAATTCACAGATGACTATAAGTGATATTACATGACGAAATATTTAATTATGAGTTTGTTGTGATAAAAAGTTTTAGTTTTTGTTCTGTATGTATTTGCTCACAGGAATCTTCAGCTCGACCATGTCTGGATCACACCATTTAGGGCTTACCAGAATATATAAATAATACAAGTGATCAAGTTGAACGAGGAACGATCAGACTGGTTGGTGATATAAATTTGAGTTTGGACGTAGTGATATATAAATGATTACATGGGGAAATGTCAGGTGTATGATAGAGAGTTGTGTCATCTAATTTTAACAGAATGCGCGTTAGAGAGGACAGAAAGCAAGAATATGATAGATTTGAAAGAATGGATGAGATACGCAATTAATGGATTAGAAGAATGGAAGTGAATGTTGCGTAGGATAAACCCTTAAACAATTACGACTGCCAGAGGTAAAAGAGTGCAAGGGAAGGAAGTGAGCAGATACTTTGCCAATGGCATTTGTAGTGGATTATAGCTATAAATAGTGAGATTAAATATTTGTATTTCATGAGATTTAGATAGGAAACCGTTATATTCAATGCTTTAGTGAACGAAGTCTGAGAAAATGCAAGAATGGGTTGGTGGTTCTCGTGTGAGTAGAGTAAGAATGGAAATATTGATATACAACTGTGCCTCACCGAGTTTCTGATGGGTAGGAAATGGCTCAGAATTTGAGGTCTAACAATATTGACTGAAACGTTGACCAGGCAAAGAGAAAGGTTGGAGATTGACATGTAAATCTCACACATGCGGGGAATGAATAAGGACATAGCATATTTTAGTGTTTTCCATACACGTTTTTTCGATTATGCGTATTTCGTAAAGCTCAATTTAGAGATTTTATGTGGCTTCTTCTTCTTCTTCTTCTTCTTCTTCTTCTTCTTCTTCTTCTTCTTCTTCTTCTTCTTCTTCTTCTTCTTCTTCTTCTTCTTCTTATTATTATTATTATTATTATTATTATTATTATTATTATTATTCGTTTTCTTCTCCTCCTCCTCCCCTCCTCCTTCTTCTTCTTCTCCTCCCCCTGAGTGAGAAAGCAGCGCATGCCATCAATGTGGCACTGGGGTAAAATATACAAAACCCAGTATACCCACGGTGACTATCCATCCGATAAAGGTACACCGGGTACATTTATCACAAACCCATGTGCGCGATGTGGTGATCTCATATCAAGATAAACAGCGCATGACCTTGCAAGTGGGGGCCCAGTTAAAATTTTCATCAGGTCGAGTAGTCATCCCGCTCAAAAAGTTCCTGAATGAGAGTTGTTTAAGGATGTTGAGCGAAACATTCATGTTTCCGGGGGTGAAGTACCCTAATCTCAAAGCATTCCTCTCAACACATGGCTATGATTCTCCCCACTACTTCTGCTCGTAACACTAAGGGACATACTCAACTGGCTAAGATCAAGCAACTGACAAGCAAATCTTTGGACCTGAGCAGATTATTTGCTATAGCCCATCTTTTATAACAAGACAAAACAACAAGGTGCATAATAGCATCATCATCACCATCATCATCATCATCATGATCATCATCATCATGATCATCATCATCACAGCGACTAACTGGCAGGGTCATTATCAAGCTAGGCACAATGCTTGGCAATATTTCGTCTGTCTTTATGTTCTGAGTTCAAATTCCACCAAGATCGATAAAATAAGTACCAACTTAGTACTGGGATCGATGTAATTGGTTTAGCTCCTCCAGCGAAATTGCTAGTCATGTACCAAATTTTGAAACCATTATTATTATTATTATTATTATTATTATTATTATTACTATTATTATTATTATTATTGTTCAGTAGTTTTATTTTTATAACGTGCTTTCACTTCACTACCGAGCGCAGCTCTGTGCGCCGTGGGTATGTGCTGTGGTGCTCTTATGGTTACTGTATTGAAAGTGTTTTGCGTAGGATGTGTACTGTGCCCAGTAGTGAAATTTTCTGTATGTTATACATATTTGTAACTCCTGGTATTTTTGTTATGTATTTGTGTGAATAATTTTTATTATACCTAAGGCACCTACTATAATGGGAATTGTTTCTGTTTTTAGATTCCACATTCGAGTTACCTCTATTTCCAGGTCTTTGTATTTTGAAAGTTTTTCCATTTCTTTTAGAGAGACGTTGTCATCTGCTGGTATTGATACATCAATTAGAAAGCATTTTTTTTCTTCATGATCTTTGACAATTATATCTGGTCTATTTGCCTTAATTTCTCTATCTGTGTGTATTGGCATATCCCAGAGTATGGTTGCTTTCTCGTCTTCTGTGACCTTTTCTGGCGTGTGTTTATACCATCTTTTTTCTGTTGTTATTCCATAGTGTTGGCATAGCCTCCAGTGTATATAGGTC
>NC_068991.1:26280358-26281915 GCF_001194135.2 Octopus bimaculoides
TTTGTTAGGTTGATTGATTTCTTGTTTGTATTTGTCAGCTTCCTTAAATATTGAAAACAGTTTTTTGTTTTGCTCGTGTTTTGTGGCTATCTGTATTAATTTTCCTTGCTTCTGGAGTAGGTATATTTGGTTATTTTATAATAGTTTTCCAGCTGTATAAGACCCATGCCACCTTCTGTGCGTTGTATATATAGCCTTTCTACGTCAGATTTTGGGTGGTGCATCCTATATCCTGTCATTATTTTTCATTATTATTATTATTATTATTATTATTATTATTATTATTATTATTATTATTATTAATTTTTAGTGTACATGCTGCGTGATAGTGATATGTAGACTGTGGCTGGGCGATTGTAACAAGCAGATTGTGACCACGCTATTGTGATATCAAATGTTTTAATTTTTGCTTAACGAAAATTTGTAAATGTTGCATCCAGAATGGTTCAACAATGTCACGCAGCGAAAATATTGTGATAGCAGCTATGAAAAATATAATACTATAAACTCAACTTGTTAACGGATCTCAGAACAAGGCCCATTTGATAAGGAATTTAGTGATTTTACACACAGATATATATATTCATAAATGTTTTAAAAGACAGAGATCATCGCATTGTCAATTCTGTGAAGATGTGAACAATGAATGGATAACAGCACATCGTCCATATAGTGTAGACCAATACTATGTTTACTAATTAATTAAGCATAAAGATATTTAACTGCCGTAAAATGTTTTTGGAGTTTAAAGCGAACACTACATATTTCTTTATAATCTTGACGTTAATGAATTAATCTTCGTAGAAGCAAAATATCTGAAAATCTTGAAACCAGTTTTAAATCAAATCCACGGAAATCTAGGTTTCTAACAATCATTAAATATATTCCTTAATTAACAAACATTGGCTCCAAAGTTTGGCACAGGGCCGGTAATTTCGGGGTAAGTGGCATCCGTTGACTACATACACCCAGTGTTCAATTGGTGTGTATTCTATCATCTCCGAAAGGATTAAAAGTAATGTGGGCTCACAATGTTTTGCTCGAGGCTTGCGAAAGGTGTCATGCAGTAGTAGTGAATCAGGAACCTTGTGGTTGAGAAGCAGACTTCTTACCACGCAGGCAGCCTATATTGTACATAATTTGTACAATGACACAGATTATAAAAAAGAGGTAGCAATGTGTTTACGACTGTATATATATATATATATATATATATATATATATATATACATGCACACACGCACACACACCTCTCACATACACAATATACACATACACACACGCGCACACACACACACACGGACACACACATACAGACACACATAAACACACACGCGCATGCACACACACGCACACACAAAAAACATACACATACACACACACGAACACACACATACTCAAAAACTGCCTGCTGACCTACTACTAACCATTGTCCATAAGCACCCACTGACTATTCCTGCTACTAATTCCTTCCACTACGTCACACACACGCACACACAAACACACATACATACTAACAGATAAACCACCAAACCATGCACACACACACACATACAT
>NC_068991.1:26281925-26288286 GCF_001194135.2 Octopus bimaculoides
GCACGCACATATATTCACCTCTCTTTTTCACTCTCCTGTCTTAGAAAGAACTTTTCCCCCACCACCTCCTCTTCCGGTCCTTTCACAATGTAACCTCGTGGGCATCGGTGCCATTTTCCTCTTCCTCCGTTTTTCCATTCTCCGAACTTTCCGTCTTTCCGACGAAGGGCTCCGCCCGAAACATTATACTCTCTCTCTCTCTCTTTCCTTTCCCGAGCGTCCAATAACACTATCCGTATCACGTCCTCACTTTGTTGTTTTTTTGTTATTGTTTTTTGTGTTTTTTTAACTATACACACACACACACACACACACATATATATATATATATATATATATATATATATTGATAGATAGATAGATAGATAGATAGATAGATAGATAGATAGATAGAAATCTCTGTGTGTGTGTGTGTGTGTGTGTGTCTGTATATAAGAGATATGCATTTATGGTTGTGTTGCTGATAGTGGAGCGTCTTTGCTTCTTATAGCTTCCTGGGAAATCCGTTCTAGAATTTGGATTCCATACTATACATTTACGGAATATATATCTGTCATACAGAACATAACGATACAACGTTCGCCATTAGTAACCAATGATCGACGTTTAAGCTACATGGAGTTACATTGCATGACATGAAACTATAAAAAATTGCTCATGAAATTACGAGTGAAACACAGGTCGGCTTGATGAACTTATCCGTGTGACACACATATAACTCTGGAGATTAATAGTCAATTAGTAACTGTTAAGTTAGGATTTCCTGCGTGATAAATCTACAATTCGATATTATTAATACAAATAATTTTCATGTTAGATAGTTTTGATGTTGTCATACATAGTTACGCAAAAGACTTATCGCTGTGACAAGTCGTAACTCCTCTCAAACTTAGTAACCGCCGATATACTTTAAGCAAGAAACGTGTATAAAATATATTAGTCATTGACATAAAAGCAGCAATTCTGTTTTGCTTCATATTTAGATAACATCTGCAGACGGTTAGTGGAGACTGTTGTAATACAATGCAAACGTTATTTCCAACGCGAATAAATTTTTACGTAAAATGAATCCTTAAAAGACTTGTCTCTACTTATACGCTGAAATCAATCGTTAGTATAGAAAGCATTACATAATACATAGTTTTGCACTTAACCTTGCTTCCGCAATGTCTTGTAATATGCAACAAAAACTATTAATATTTTTCTGTGTGGTTATATGGACAAATCCCATATATTTAAATTCCAAATTGTTATCTGTCTAGCTTATTTCAGAAATTTCAAAATATATTTCCGGAAATATGTAATCTAAATTGAATACTTTTATTATCGTGTGCAGACGATAAAGTATGATGTTTCGTATAAATATCCCGCAATTTAAAAGGTTACTAACAGAAGAGTGTAACAATGTTATGTATTTTTATATTTCATTGATAGCGGCAAAGGCCATTCGAATTAGGGCAAATTGTACGTTTTCTAGTTGCATCTACGGAATTCGTTTAATTCAACGGAGGATAAATCGAGGCATACACTATTTTTTTCTTAACCGAAATGTTTCTATTACTGTTGTTTAGCGAGAAGTCACTCCTTGATATACAAACGATAATATGCAATCCAACCACATCGCCCATGTGTTGGTAGTCTGACCTAGACTACATAATCTGACATAAATGCTTCATATAATTACACGGGTTCAAATAATTTGGAGGATATTTGACTTTTATATTTTGTATCACGAATGAGTGGGTAAATGTTTCTCGCTGGTTCGTTTTAACTTGTGTAACAATAAAACGCAAATATCTCCATTAGAAACTGGGTATTTTTGGTGTTCTGTTCTGTCTTTATTTTTTATCAAAGATATTTAATAAGTTTATTGATATGTTTATTCTTATGAATCTCACTCATAAATTGTCTAGTGCACAAACAGCTATGGTCTACAGCTTTATGGACCCAGATTTGCAATTCTTCAATCTAGATGAGAGCCACAATACAAACTGGACAGTAGTTAGTTTATAAGTGGTGTTTGGGTGATGTATTCATAAGTTTTACATACGTTGATATTAATTAGAGTGGTACTTTCTGGTCGATTACTAACATTGAATGTGTATTTCTATGTAAAATGTGTGAGTAGTGTGTTGCTTGACTCTAGTGATGGGCCTGTATTATGTTGATTTTTTCTGGAAAGATAGAGTCAAATTTACTTCGTAGTTGTTAAGTAGATATTATTTTGCGTTCTACGAACGTATCTTGTTTGTATGATTTTGTTGTTGAAGTTGGAAAGTATTTGATAATGTACTGTGGTCACCAATGAAGTTTGGACAGGTTGTTTGGTTGTTTGCATTTGTTGTAGTGCTTTTGTTGTTTGCTTTTGATGTGTAGTGCAACGTTGCCGTTCTTGGAATTATTCTTGCTGCTAATTTACTTTCTATATCGTTTTACTGCGTCATTTGTTATTTGCATTTTAAGCATATTTGTTAACAGTAAATACTATGTTTACACTAGTAGAAGAGTAAATAAACTAGTCATAGTATATTTTTCTCTCAATAATACGGCTACTAATTGCCTAATAAATGAACCGGTATCTGCTTCGCTATTCAACCACGAAGAAATAAAGGAGAAACGTTCATCAAATGATTTAGGACACTTTTAGGTAAAGAATTATAGTGGACAACGTATCTAAGTTATATAAAGAGAGTGGGAGAGTGGATGTTCACTACTGCCCGATAATAATCGACCTGGATTTAATCCACAACTGAAATGAAAATGTAACCCATAATAAGTTATTGCTTATTTTCTACGTGACTATTTTAATTTGATTACATTTAGATATGATAAGCAAATAAACGTTGATAAAATTTAAAGTAACATTTTATAGAATTTTGCCAGCCCTTTTCTTAATGATATAATCATTAGTAATTATTTTAATTTGTTCATATATTTACATTAAATTCAGGTATTTTTCTGTAAAATCCATTTAATTATTTCTTTAATAAAATGCCTATCTAATTGTTTGAATCAGAATTTCTTTGGTATCTTTAGAAACATTAATACGGAAATAAATAAACTGGAAAACTTGCCATTCTGGATCCTAAAGTAATAACATTGAAGTAATTAGAACATTCTCAGAATGGAGCATTTATTTTTCTTCTCACACTTGAAGGCGTTTGAGATAATTACAAGTTATTTGTATCCTCAGCTGTTAGAGTTTCTCGAAGACAGCTATTTCATTACCTCCGGAAATATATTCAAATAGTGAAAACTAAGAAAACAATTTTTACCAGAAAATAATTACATTCATCAAATTAAAATTTTTCCTATCTTCCTTTTTCACATATTGTACATTATCAAAGTTAATGTTTTGCTTTAGTTTCTCCTTTGCTAAACATTTTTGTGATATTAAAACGAACATGTATTAAATCACATTTCAGCAAAGATGATTTCATGTGTTTAACCGATGTTGTGTTTAGTTAATAAATATTTCTATAGCGTATTATCTATGATATATAATGCACACTATTCACTTGAACAAAAAAAAAACAACATAAAATCTAAAAAATTTGCAGAATTTGTTTTCTTGTGGTAAAGAAGCGGAAAAAATAACTTAATATTCATATGGAACGAAATTGATTAACAATTTCGTTAGGACTTAATCGAATGAACACTACAGTTCATGAGTTTTGTAGGTTCTATAATATTGAATTCAACACCGAAATCATATGAGGGGCGGGGTGAAGCAAGAATAATTAATCCTTTCACATAATTTCGGTTTCAAATTTTGGCACAATACCAACTATTTCGTAGGTGGGGTTAAGTCGATCACATGAACCTCAGTGTTCAACTGGTATTTATTTTACCGGCTCCAAAAGGATGAAAACAAAGTCGAGGTTGGCGGAATTTGAACTCAGAAAGTAAAGACAGACGAAATTCTAATCTGTTTTGTCCGGCGTGCTAACCATTCTGTTAGCTCGCCACCTTATTCTTTCACATAATATCACTTTCAAATTATGGCAGGAAGTCAGCAATTTCGATGGAGGTATAAGACGATTACGTCGACCCCAGTGCTCAGCTGGTATTTGTTTTATCGACCCCCAAAGGAGGAAATACGAAGTTATACCCGGTGGTATTTGAACTCAGAGCTTGCAGAGCGACGAAATGCCAGTAAGCATTTCGCCGTGTGCTAACGTTTCTGTAGCTCACCACCTTAAAAATATTGATATATTGAAATACAATACAATACATATTTTCTTTCCTGATTGATTAATGGATCAACTTTTGTAGATAGTTTGAGTATCTATCCACTTTAGGACCCTATTATGTATTTCGACAAACAATGACATATTGCAATAGATACAATGGTGGGGGTGCAGTCTAAGATCGTTACTGTTCCCATTTTCATTCTATTTTGTGTACCAGTTCTTGTGCATCCGTGAGATGCCCCGGATTAAGCGGCGTATATTTCTGAGATTAAAAACTTTGTCTTATTCTTGTGAGTCCGAGAATATATGAATATATGAAAGAATATGTCCATATAATTCATTTTTTCCCGTTTTGGATGCCCTAGTAGCTGCGGATAACATTATTTTGATCTCGTTGAAGCTTATCAATGCAGCACTACTTGGGATCCTGAAACTAGATGGTCTATGTTCATTTGAAACATTTAACTATATCTACGATCGATTTTCTTTCTTTTTTTTTTGTTCTTACTCTCTTAACAATTGAGAAAGGACATAGAGGGAGGGCAATGAAAGCTTCAATATCTTTCAAAATTAAAATTAACATTATACGCATATTTTATTTTTGTTTTTCAATTTTAACAGTGGAGGAGAGACGAAGAGGGATGGAGATTGAGTGATAGAAAGAGTGAAAGTCTCTTACGTGTTAAGGATTTAATTTTGCGAGTTTTTGAAGGATCATATTTTATTTCTCCCAATTATTATTATTATGATTATTATTATTATTATTATTATTATTATTATTATTATTATTATTATTATTATTATTATTATTATTATTATTATTATTATTGTCGTTGTTGTTGTTGTTGCTGTTGTTATTATTATTTTCTTTTTTCCCAGTAATTTATGACTATATATATACGAAGAAATTGTCAAACCGTAGCTTGGAAGTTTTTGATAGCAAATACTCAGTCATTTCTTGGGACCCTATTAGAAGTAAGAACAGTTTCCTGGCATTTACAATGTTTATTGTATTAGCTAAATATTAATAAGAAAAATGAATAGTATTTCACAAAATATATCCGTCAAGTTCATATAAAATCCAATTTTCCAGTGAATAATAGGGATTTTCTTTGAAGTAATTTTCTATTTCAAGTACACTGTTAAGAGCTATGACAATGATCACTTGAAGACTACAATAATCATGTGCAATTAATTAAAAACAATACGGAAATGTACTTATAGTGCTTGACTCCAATATATCCCTCATGGAACATAGGTATAACAAGTGTAATCTATAGTTCAAACATTTCTAGAACTTCTGTATCTCTCTACATGAACTACTACGACTAATGGTACTATCTCATATGAGATTCAACGGAACAGTCTATGCATAAAGCTGTTGTCTATCGATTCACATTGTTTTTGTTACATTAGGTCTTGTTTAGATGAGGTGTGTTTTGAATAAAGCACCCTATACCTAAAGCAGTTTGAATAGCACCTATTGCATTATTTTGAAGTCAGAGTGTTGGGGATTTTTAAAGGGATATTTCAGGGCATGATTGAACAGCCATCAGATGCTATCCCCGTTGGATCGGTGGTCTTCTAGGTCTACTAATGGCCATTTCGTTACAGAGGATGTGGATGTGTATCATTTGCTGTTTCTATGTACTTCTTATATCATCGAACATTTTGTGGTGAAAGAAGATGCAAGCACATAATAGAGAAGGGATTGCGTAGTCCACATACTGCATAAATAAATAAAAGCAATTCATAATATCCACAATTTATATTGAGACGATCTTGTATTACAATTTTCCATTGACGTCAGTTCATTGATGGCGTTAATGCTCTTGGCAAACATTCAAATAATGTCGAAATAACCATTCTTAAATAATTGTTGAATTACGGGGACTAACAGTCCATATAATATAATATATGTGTGAGTGCTATTTAAAATAAACGGCTCTTTAATTTCAAATGTAGCTGTGTGACCACATCTTATAATGCGCATATCAATTTTTGGCAATAAATACATTTAGTATGCTGTGCGTACGTACATGCATATCTGCGCACACACGCACACACACAGACACACACAGGCACATACGCACATATATATCACTATGTATATATATGTGTGTGTGTGTATTGTATATATATATATATATATATATATATATATATAT
>NC_068991.1:26291338-26292147 GCF_001194135.2 Octopus bimaculoides
AGGGGGTGTAGTGATTGTTAGAGTTGTGGTATAAGGGGTAGGGGTAGGGGTATTGTTGGGTGGATAGGCTGGAAGTGGATGGGTAGGTATAGTGATTGTGTTGGTATGGGATGTGATGGTTTGAGGTTTTGTGAGAAATGCGGTGGATTTTTGGGTGTTTGTAGGGTGAATTGTATGCAAGGTTGGAGTTGGGTAGGTAGTTATTGTGGTTCTGTTGGTATGGGTTGCGTGGGTATGAGGATCTGTAGAAAAAATGGTATGATTGTGGGTGTTTGTTGGGTGGACGGTATGGGGTACCTTGGGTGGGAGATTTATGCATAGGTGTGGGTAGGATTCCTTGTTTGTTAGGATTCCTAAGCCACATCAAAAGTTTCATCAGAGATGATCTTGACATGCTCAATCACCTCCCGAAAACAACAAACGAGGAGTCACTCTTGGTTTCTTTTGACGTGGTTAACCTTTATACAAATATCCCTTATGAATATGCGACTGAGGCAATTAAATTCTGGCTGCACAAACACCCAGAAACATTTCCTAATCGCATCAACACAACTTTCATCATAGAATCACTTAAGTTCATTCTGACCAACAATTACTTCCTGTTTGCAGACACATACTTTCGCCAAAAGTGTGGTCTCGCGAGGGGTACTAAAGCTGCACCAGTCCTTGCGAACCTCATAATGGTTTTTTTTGAATTGACACTATATGAAACCTCACGCCATAAATTTGGACACCTTTTCCACATCTTTTTAATGGATAACTGGAAAAGATATTTGGATGATTGTTTCATCATATGGAATGAACCCTAT
>NC_068991.1:26293730-26301786 GCF_001194135.2 Octopus bimaculoides
ATATATGTACATATATATATATACGCACATTTACACACACATATGTATATGTATTTTTGTATAAAGTGACAGACGCACATGAGCGAGATATATTAATAAAGGAACTGATATTTTTCTCTATTTCAATAAATTGCTTCTACGTACCAGAGATGTACACCACGAAGGATTTTAACAACAGCTTTATAATAATTTCTGAAACTTAGATGTGACGACATTGGTAAACTCAACGTTTGTGAGTTTATTGCGGTGACTACGATTGTGAGGCAGAAAATACACAAACAAATATCCACGCTTGAGACACACGTGTGTCTCAACAGCCATGGGTTAACGGTGTCATATTCTCTAAATGCCACATTACCGAGTGTATGAAAGATCATCAATTTTCAACACAATTGTATGTCGGTTTTCCAATGTGATTATTGCTCATCTCTTTAAAAATGTGTATACCTTTTAAATTGAAGAGGAATGTAGTGTTGACTTGTCGTTTCGAGACTAAATAATCTCTCGCATGACATCGCTAGTGGGGTAGACATAATTTAGGTTCAGACAACGAACCTTTGCAAGGAAAATAGAAATACTGCAAAAACCAAAAACACAAAATGGTGTAGGATCGCCTGTGGCAGAATGAGTTTTATTGGTAACAGCTGACATATTATGAAATTTGGAATAATGATGAAAATAATATATTATGAATTATAGAAGCTTAAACAAACAATTCGGTACAATTGATTATTAGATTCATTAAAATCATTTAGAGTTTTATACAAAGATACAGCAATCACTATTTATATGAAAACATATCATTGAGAAATTAAATGAAATTACCAAATATGACAGCCATTTTATAGTATAGGAATTACATCACTATTTAGCAGAGCAGATGAGAATATTTTGCTTCTTATTTTCGACACTTTCATAAACAATCTGGGTGATGATGACTAAAATTTCAAGAAAATAATCTGCTGTCATCATCAGTTGCTACTTGATGTATATGAAGTGTTCGGTATGTCTGTATGTTGGGGATGGGTATTTTTGTGTTCTGAATGGATAATGGAAAAACATTGAAAGAAAAAATACCATGCGGTGATGCGTGGAGTAATTTTACTTGAAGTAATGGATGTAATACCATTTGCTTGTATGACTAATAAAACTTTTGGCATTTCATTTTACTCTAAATTGCTTTTAATAAAAATGGATAATTAATTTCTTTGTTGTCTTTTTTATTTAACTGGTTTTATATGTTACAGTTAAATTATTCCACGACATACGTTTAAAATATGTTTTGCTTCAAACACAGGATATTTAACACAATCATCTATAAGTAATAGCTTTCTAGACCGAAACAAATAAACTTGCAAGTAAAACATTAGAGAATATTTGAAAATCACCAGATCTAATAATTATTCCTTTGTTTCTGCTTCCTAAATCTCATAAGTGTCAGTCAATGACATAGGGGGAAATAGCATCATTAGACATAGAAATTGAAAGAAGGAGAGAAAGGGTAAGACAGAAAGAGAAAGGGAGGGAGGCAGAGGCTTTAAATGGCTGCTCGATGTGCAAGATATAACAGACATAGGTTCCTCAATTCACAGGTTTCCACCTTAAAAATAAAAGACATGTGACATAAAATAGATCAGGATATACAACAGAAGATATAGCAAAGAGAATAACTAGGGTTGTAATATTCTATAGCTGTGTTACATAAAAGACGAACCGGCTTAAACAACAAGAACAAAATATGGTATGTGCAGATGATTGGGTTAACAGTACCACCTCCCTAAATACGTAAAACTTCATCGTAAGAACTGGTCTAAACAAACACAACTCTAAAAATAAGCCAGTTATCAACTGGCTTCAACTGCTATCAACAAGAATTTCTTAAGATATTAGCGTAATGGTGTAGTGAGAAAAATTAAGAGTGACGCATCACACTAATACAATATACTACGTTATCGGAATAGCATTGTAAGAAAATATATCGCATGTGTGGCTAAAATATAATATCCAATCATAATGGGTGAATTTTAAGAAGCTATAATAGACACCGGTGTAAGATAACCCGAATAACTGTCGAAAGAAACGTTAACTGTAATTACAATAGAATCAGATAAATTGGTAACGTGATTTATACTTTAAAAAACGCCCGAAGAAAGATAAAACAATACACACTATTAGTGCTTAAGAAATTTACTAAGTCACACTGGTATTTTTCTCTCATAAAAGAAAGGAATATGAGAATATTTTTGTTCTTGACATTTTTGTAATTGGAGTTTTCAGGTTTTGCAGGTGATACATTTAAAGTGATTTATTTTTGTATTGTGTGTTAATGTTGGTGTTGGTTTCATCACTTTCATTGAACACAAACATGATCTCATTTTTCTTTCTAAATTTCGTTGATGTTGTTCTGGGCAGCTCACTTGTAATGAAGCCCTGCTGGAACAATAATAGCAAGTTCTCCAACCTAACGCTCAACATATTTTTTGTTGGGTAGCTAAAGTCTGTTTATTTTTAAGATGATAAAGTGTGGAGCGCGGAATAGTTGGCTCATATTTCTTCTGGGTCAAACGACCACTTAGTGGGTCACTCATTCATAATGCATTATTACTTTCATAAAAGAAGTTTCGTTCCTGTGGTTTAACTATCAAATCAGTGATACAAGTTATATGCTCTTTCCCAAATGTAAGTTACAAACAGTGAATAATGATATTCGTCGTGGTAATTATAGATTAGCTTGAATGCAGTTAATGAACAGATGATCAAAGGTCTAGTGATAGATAGCTGGTATTGATAGGAGGTAGAACAACTGTACAGGGTGGTTGAAAAGTAAGTAGGCATTAAAAATTGGTAATAAAATCCATATTCCTTTTACAAATTTATTGGAACAAATGATAGATGTTTTTTTTATTACAATTATGAAAATAAATTTTCATAATTCAACGTAAGCACCGGTGCCGTCAACCAGTTTCCTCAAACTGTCAGGGATGGAAAGAACAACATTCTGAAGGACGACGTCCGGGATATCATTGAGAACCTCATGAATCCCTATCTCCAAGTTCTCCAGTGTGCGAGGTTTTGTCTTGTACACCTTCTCTTTTGTGAAATTCTACAGATAAAAATCACATAGAGTGAGATCTGGACTTCTTGGGCTTCACGAAATCTGCGTCGTCTCATCACGTTTTAGCTCCTGCATGTAATGAGGTTTCCATGAACAAAAATTCAGTTCTTTATGTTACACCGTACGTATCGTGTGTCTTGTTAGTCCACCTTCACGTGCTGCTTGAGGTGGTTGTTTCAATACCATCTCTTCACCAACATGAACATTTCGCAGTAGAGCAGTGATGAATATATTATATCTACTGTTGATGAATTTTGACCCAGCAGTAAACAACTTCTTCACTAATTATATCCAGGCACTACGACACCCATGGAAGAAGTGTATGGGCTGCAAGGGGGACTATGTTGAGAAATAGATTTGAACTGTTGGCATCCCATGTGAGTTTATTTGTCAGCCTATGAACTTTTCAACCGACCCTTGTATGTAACTTTATACACATGTTTCATGGGCAATATTTTTAGTTGCTATTGTCCGTCTTTACGTTTTGAATTCGATTTCTGCCGAGCTCGACTTTGCTTCGTTTCAGGCCGATGAAATAAGTACCAGTTGTGCAGTTGGGTCGATCTTATCGAATTTGTAGGCCTTGTGTCAAAATTTGAAACAAATATTTTAGTTGCTTTATGTTTGTTATTTATAACGTTTAGAGTAAATGTAGCAAATGAACAAGACAAACAAAACTAGAAATTATTTTCGCTCTAGTCTTCATTCATGACAAATAATTCATTCTTCAAGCATTAATTATGTCTAGTTTAGAAGATACAAAGTAAAATATGACATATAATTGAGGGATTACACAGCTGGATATTTGTAAACTCTATTTAGTCGTCTAGGCATGTATTGAAAACTCATCTGACATCTGAAATTGAATTTGAACTTGGAAATTCAAGAAACAAACCTCACAGCATTCAGTTCTGCACTCATCTGTTAATGATGTAATACCTTCTTAAATTAGAAATGTTAGCACTTGATTTATCCAATTAAATCTTTGTTCCACAGCCTTCAAACATTCTGCTTCATTCACGAAATATTTTCCTATTATCTTCCTTATGATCTTACGTCTTCTTATTTTCAAACGAGCTCGCTATCTCACTAATTGGAGGCAGAAGTATCTTAATAATTTTCACGCTACAGACTAAAAATTGATGACTCTTCCTGAAGATTTTAATAATTTTCCCAGGAGCCCGATATGTTATTCCTCATTGAGAAATATCCACGTTTAAGTCTAAGCATGAAGCGCTACTTAGTTTAAAACCAAAAATACTGGGTTCTTAAGCTGTTTACTGCTGCTGTCTTTACCACTCCCTACGCTAGAGTTCCTATTCAAACACAAATGTAGTGGGGTAGGAAATGCTAAGTGCCAAAAGGTTTACATTCTGCTAAATAATCCAAATTGTTATCATTAAAAAGAAACCAAAAAGTAAAAATAGATTTCATACCTCTGTGATCAAAGCATAATCTCTAGCTGCTGTAATCAATAGCACGCAGCACAAAGTGCTCATTGGCATTTCTTCCGGGATAACGTCGTGAGCTCATGTGCAGCCGAAGTCAAATTTGTATTTTAACTTTGGGGAGTCGATAAAAAAACAACTCACAGTTGAGCACCGGCGTCGATGAAATCGACTAAGCCACTCGCTACTAGCAGCAATGTGGTAAGATGTTTGCTTCCCAAGCACATGATTGTGGTTCAATCCCACCACGTGGCACCTTGGACAAGTGCCTCCTACCATATCTTCAGGCGGACCAATGCCTCATAAGTGAATCTGAATGACGGAAACTGAAAAAATCTCGTTGTGTATATATCTCCGGGCATATGTTTGGGTTTGGGTTTGGGTTTGCTCCCATCACAGCTTGACAATCGGTGTTGCTTTATCTATGTCCCGTAATCAGGCGGTTCAGCAAACTAAGACTGATAGTATAAGTACCAGGATTGAAAAAAAGGTTCCCAGGGTCTATTCTTTGAGCTAAAGCATTTCAAAGCGGTGCCTCAGCATGGCCATAGTCCACTGACTAAAACAACTAAATGACAAGGAATAATATAATACAATCGTTTTGTTTTTCGGAGCATCGTAACGAGCAAAACTTATTGGCATGATGTTACATGCATCAGTATATCCTCATCCGTAAGGCGACGAGCTGGCAGAATCGTTAGTAGGCTGGACGAAATGCTTAGCGATAATTCACCCGTCGCTACGTTCTGAGTTCAAATTCCGCCGTGGTTGGCTTTGCCTTTGCCCTTCGTCGTTTTGGGGTCATTAAATTAAGTACCCTTTGCGTACTGGGGTCGAACTAATCGATTGAACCCTCTCCCCAAATTTCAGTCCTTGTGCCTATTATAGAAAGGAGTATATTCTCATACGTGCATCTATCACCTCATTTGTAATTTCCATAATTATCTTAGTTTCAGACTCTTGTGGGTTTAGGTTCTGGAAACTTCTTAATTTTCCAATTCTTCCTTGTAACTATTTCCTACCCGTTCGAATATCTTTCACACAGAAACACAAAGAAGCACGCGGACACGCATATACACACCATTACAAACGCACCTGCATTCACACATATACAAATATACCTACTGTGTAAAATTGTCCAGTACTATCCAGTATCATCTACCAATCATTTACTCTATTGACCGATCAGCCATGACTTAATCTTAGAATCATGCCTTTCTCGAAGCCAGCAGTCATTTAATTTATCATGAATCTGCATGGCAGCATTGAAGAAAATTCGAAAGTTTGCAGTAAAAAATTTTTGTCACAAAGAAATGATAACTGATAAGTATATCCTTCTCCACTCTACATATACGGTGTCCCATAATTATATTATGGTCCAGTTTGAAGGTGGTATACACTGTAAAACAAGAAGCAACCAAAATACTTAAAATAATGCAATAAAATATTCGAGAAATATTTGTGTGATGCTTGATTTGTAATCGTTGGTGGAGTTTTACTGACGTTAATAACTCTATCAATTAGGACATTTTAAATACAGCAGAAATAATTGTAAAACATGCTTTATTCCGTGTCAGAATGATTTGTCCAAGAACGTGAGAGGAGCAAATTAAAATATACCCGCGCCTAGATTGGTACAGGATGTAAAATAGACGTAAAAGAACATTTAATAAAAGGTCTGACTGGTGTTTGGAAAAGTGCGCTTTTTGTCGGTGAGCCCGGGGTATATCAGAATGTTTGTATGGTTTCAGTACAGAGAACGATTGATGTTGGCCGGTCATTTTAATGTATCAAATATATTTCTACAATCTCAAAGTACTTGTGATGTCGGCAGTTGTGTTTCCCTTATCCTTGTGTAAGCATGCAGACAGTTAGTAAACACGGGAGATTTTGGTAACGATATGTGGTCCATAGGGTTTTGCGAATGATGCCATTCCGAAAGACTTATGTAAACCGCAAGGCTGATGCTGGGAAGGAACGATGATTTCTAGTTTGTGTAAAGGGCATGCAATTTTGAGTTTAGCGGTTGTCGAAGGTATCAAATTCGCTCATAATCCTCGAAAGTTATTTTATCTTACCAATGCAAAAAGTAAGAAAAACAAAGATGAAATCGGCTGGATTTGGACTGGATTTCAGAAGAAATATCTGAAAGCATTTCTCACGTGCTCTAACGTTTCGGCCAGCTAGCTACCTTTCAGAGAAGGAATAATTCTTTCTACTGTTGGAAAAATGTCTGTAATTTGGGTGAGAAGCTGATGACCTCAACCCAATGCCTGACTGCTACATATTAGTAATTTTCCTTTGTTTAACGGTCATTTTCATAGCATTTTTTGATTGTCTTAATAACGGACGAGATGCCGAAGCAGATTTCCGCCCCGACATCCGAAAGTCAGAGTTTTATTATGACAACCGAATAATTGTCGCATATTATATATATATATTTTTGTGTCGGATGACTCCTAAGGCTGGTTACACCAGTTACTCGATTTCTACGTTGTATAATCGGCCGATATCACAACAATCCGTTGAACAGGACGTCATTGCGTTGCATTGCTCAAAGCTGGGGCACGGCGAGAGATTTGAACTGAAAGTGCATTTTATCATTAAAGCCTGAAAGAAGTATCACATGCATATTTCGCTCTGCGTGGGTTGTACGTTGTTATGCTTCTGCCAGTTTGCCACTCATACACACATAGACACATGCATATGGATGCTTGTATGTATGTATTTATGTATGTATGTGTGTAAGTGTGCGTGTGTTTTCTGTATGTGTGTGTGCTTGCACGAATATGAAAATATGGTGGCCTTGCACCAATATTTATTATGGTTTACAATAATCATTATTTATATCTTTATAAAAAAAATCACAAACGTCAGATCGGCGGCACTTAGAACAAGAATGAAGGATAGAGATGAAAGAAGAAACGAAAAAAACAACGGAACAGGAGAACAGAGAGAGGGAGAGAGAGAGTGAGAGAGAGAGTGAGAGAGAGAGAGAGAGAGAGAGTGAGAGATGGATAGATAGATAGATAGATAGGGAGAGAGAGAGAGAGAGAGAGAGAGAGAGAGAGAGAGAGAGAGAGAGAGAGAGAGAAAGAGAGAGAGAGAGAGAAAGAGAGAGAGAGAGAGAAAGATGGAGGAACGGTGAGTAAAAGGAGAGAGAAGTTGTAAAAACCACAAAGCAGAAGTTCTATTATGGAGAAATTTCTTAGTTGTATATTTGTTCATTAGTATTTATGTGAATTTCTGCTGTCCATATGCTATTTCTCGATACGCGCCATTAGGCTTTATAATTTATTCAGTTTGGGAGGTGCTAACAAATGAGACGTGATTGTTTCTTCCATATGGAAATCATGAATTCAGGCTGGCTGTTGACAGTTCGCTTTTAGCCATACTCCGTCAACTGATTTAAAACCATCATCTAAATACTGGCTTTATCACTTTCCTTATATAAGGATATGCATATATATATATATATATATATATATATATA
>NC_068991.1:26303416-26303792 GCF_001194135.2 Octopus bimaculoides
ACACCTACAACCCCACACAAACACGAACACACACACACACAAATAACCACCTGTTGACCTTCTACCCACACTGTCTATAGCGTCCACTAACCAGTCCTGCTACTAATTTCTTCCCTACGTCATACACACACACACACACACACACAAACACACTAACAGATAAACCACCAACCCATGCACACACACGCACATACATACGCACACACACGTACTGTTATCACACACACACTCGCAGACCATCGCACACGCACATATATTCATCTCCCTTTTTCACTCTCCTGTCTTAGAAAGAACTTTTCCCCCACCACCTCCTCTTCCGGTCTTTTCATAATGTAACCTCGTGGGCATCGGTACCATTTTCCTCTTTCTCCGTTCT
>NC_068991.1:26304673-26305453 GCF_001194135.2 Octopus bimaculoides
CAGGACTTATCCTTTGGAATCCTAGTACTTATTCTATCGGTTTCTTTTGCCGAACCGCTAAGTTATGGGGACGTAAACACACCAGCATCGGTTGTCAAGCGATGTTGGGGGACAAACACAGACACATACATATACATATATATACGACGGGCTTCTTTCAGTTTCCGTCTGCCAAATCCACCCACAAGGCTTTGGTCGGCCGGAGGCTATAGTAGAAGACACTTGCCCAAGGTGCCACGCACTGGGACTGAATCCGGAACCATGTGGTTGGTAAGCAAGCTACTTACCACACAGCCACTCCTGCGCCTCCTATAAGCATAATATCTAGCTGTAAAATCCCAGGAAATAACTGTACATTGAGGTAAATTTTCATGTGATTACCGGTTTAACCCCAGGTAGATTCCCCGCCAGCTGGTTATCGGTGCAACTCTAGACGGCTTACATTCAATATATTGCTAGCATGTGGGGCGAACACCTACCAACCTCTAGCAGGTAACAGGAACGCGAGACTGACTCAGTTTGAAGCTATTATGCTGATTCTCAGTCGCGAGCACATGCATGCCCGAGCGATCGTCATAGTCCGCTATCGCTAACAACACATTGTAAACAAAGTGACCATCGTTCGCTGATTTGCAACAAACAAAATAGCTAGTTGTAAAATCTCAAAGACAGTTCCGAGCTATTTGACTGATCCTCAGTCGCGAGAACACTCCCCCACATATATTTAAAGTATGAAATATAAAGTATATATATAAAGTTTATAAATAAATAAATATATAT
>NC_068991.1:26305639-26308846 GCF_001194135.2 Octopus bimaculoides
ATATATGTTGGTATATATATATATAAGGTATATATATATATGTGTGTGTGTGTGTGTGTGTGTGTGTCTGTGGTTGTTTATTCCTTCTCGAACCGGTTTCCCGTATACGTTCCCCACCTGGACGGGACACCGGTCCGTCGCAGGTGAGCTGCTAGATGAAGGAGAAAGGAGCGGGAGAAAGTTGTAGGGAAAGGGTAAGCAAAGTATCGCCATTAAATCAGAGGAGCAGTTATTGAGATATTCGGAGTTTTGGAGTATAAATACCCGAAATGGTGCATAATGGGATAATACTCCGAAAGAAACTCTAACCTTTCCATTAGACACATTATTATAGGCAAAATATTTTTAAGTGAAACTGACTTTAAAAATAAGGTAAATATTTCGTAAAAGATCTGCTCGTAACTTCGGTGCGAAGTCGTTTTTTTCCCATAGATTTCTTTCGAGTGCATTCAACGTATCTCATCTCCAAAGATTTGACTGTTATTTCAAGCACGCCCTGCCACCACCTAACAGCTATTTGCAATAAAGGACCCGAAATACCTATTACGTGGCAGCAGGATGAGCAAAAAATAGCAACCAAATCTTTACTTTTCTGGAGAAAGGAGCTGTTTACGCGTAATTTCGATACCACATTCGTTGTCACGTGGAAAAGAGAAAAACCCGAGAAACAAAATTTCGTTGCTGGGAAACTCAAACTTTCTCAGTGACTCAACGTGTCACGGGTAGTCTAATATATACATAAGAAGCGTGCAGTAACTGTGAAAGATACCAGTCATAACGGAGAGGGTTAAAAATCCTTACATGCCTAGAAATAGCAATCAAAAACTGCCATAAAACCACTATAATCATTGATATTACATCTCCTAAACTATAAATCCTGCCAGCTAGCGACATGACATATAAAATTTGCAATTTCGAAGTTAGGAACCAGCAGTGGATCCATTTTCTCTTCAGGGTATACATATACATAAAACATATTGTGGACCCCCGCCCCACACGCATATATGTGTGTGTGTGTGTGTGCGTATAGGAGTGTGTGAGTGTGTGAGTGAGTGTGTGTGTGTGGGGGTGGGGTGTAATATGAGACGTGTTTACGCCAAACAACGTGTAACCGGAATGGAAATCTCACAAGTTGTGAAATAAATTGTGGACTTTACTGAAATCAATATTTACAAGAATTCTACTACGTTACAGGCAATAAATCTTCTACTCAATTCTTTACATTT
Organism: Octopus bimaculoides; assembly: GCF_001194135.2. Taxonomy (NCBI): domain Eukaryota; kingdom Metazoa; phylum Mollusca; class Cephalopoda; order Octopoda; family Octopodidae; genus Octopus; species Octopus bimaculoides. Next base: position 26,306,866 of record NC_068991.1, read on the forward strand.
TGAAATATTTCCAAGGGTACATATTGAAGTGTTCGCGTTTAAGTATAGAAAGGTTATGCTTACTTTAGAAATAATTTAACCCCGTTTTTCGCAGTAATGTTATATGTCATATTTCTTATTTCTGTAAGTTTCGAAAAGGAATAAATACTACTAATTTGAAGCGTAGACGTATAAATTAGCTGTTACATTTGTCAACGCTGAATATAAATTTCCATTAGACAAAAACTTGGACAGCACTTTGCATTTTCTACCGTTTTATATTCCCTTACTGCCTCAATTTTATTTATTGAAATAGCGTATTTTCAGTTGCAAACAGCAATTTTTGTAATTCAGTCGTGGAAAATTCAGGCTAGGAAATTGATATTGAATTAAGGAATTTATAGCTTGACAAGAGATTGAACAAAATATTTACAAATTTATATGGACATTGTGATTATTTTACTTTATTTTTTGAATTTATTCCGCACATGTGTTGTCAATAGTTAGATGTGAGCAACCTAGCCGAAAATCTTGTCAAATTGCCAATAAAATGTTAAGGCTATGAAAGGAAAATGCATAATCAGAAATGGTTAAAGGGATGTGAGAACATCGACTTGCAATCATACTCAATCAGTCTGAAGGTATGACATGTTGGATGCACTTTTATATTTCCCAATCCCTATGGCAAAATGAAGTAATTGCTCCCGATAATCCAGAAGAAAATTGGCTCTTTTTCCTCTGAATTTCGATTAACATTTTGTGTCATTTAAATATAATATATCTGTTCAACCAAATGAAGAGCGATAATTGATGAATGATTTCGCAGATAACTGTGTTCCGGACTATTACTTTTTAAAACAGAATTTTGAACATAAACGCACACACACACACACACACACACACACACACACACACACACACACACACATACACACACACACACACACACACACACACAAACATACATACACAAACAAATTTCTGGCAAAATGTTAATAAAGTTATATTTGAATAAATAGATGTTAGAAGGTTTTGTTGGATATGCAACATAAAATGCAAACGAGAATGTGTATTATCATATGTAAGTAAAAGGTAATTTAAATGTGAAAGCGTGGGCATATAATGATGAGGCAGATATCAAATTGTCCATCTCTATTATGATCTGATGATCACACATTACATACTTACCATGGAAACTAATGACTTAATAGACGAGATATTATCTGCATCTTAATTTCACGAATAGAGGTGACACCGCTGTTAGTGCTTTGTCCAACATTTTAGTAGTGTGGCGTTCAATATATTCCCACAGACAAATACCCAAATGGTATCGTAGATTCACGTAACTCGAAGTTTTATATCTGGACACTTAGTATTTAGTTCTTTTTTTCATATCGCAATATTTACTGAGGAGAGTTAAGGCTTTAGTCAGAACTCAAAATCATAATATAAATATATCCAGTTCTTCATTCTACAGCTTTGGACTGTAATGATTCTTGAAGAATCGTTACTCACTAGCCCCATTTCTGTTGGCTGTTGTATATTTCAGTGTAATTCGGTGGTTTACTTGAGGGTTTAGCTTCTCTATCCAGCAAGTAGGCGCATTATGCGCCCTCTATTGTAATTATACTTACTATTATAAATTTTATTCTCTTCATATTGAACGCTATTATTACTTGTTACCACCTATATTTTTGTTTTTGTTATTATCTATTATTTACCACATGGTTCCGGGTTCAGTCCCACTGCGTGGCACTTTGGGCAAGTGTCTTCTACTATAGCCTCGGGCGGACCAAAGCCTTGTGAGTGGATTTGGAAGACGGAAACTGAAAGAAGCCCGTCGTATATATGTATATGTATATATATATATATATGTGTGTGTTTTTGTGTCTGTCTTTGTCCCCTCAACATCGCTTGACAACCGATGCAGGTGTGTTTACGTCCCCGTAACTTAGCGGTTCGGCAAAAGAGACCGATAGAATAAGTACTAGGCTTCCAAAGA
>NC_068991.1:26309171-26310582 GCF_001194135.2 Octopus bimaculoides
TATATATATATATATATATATATATATATATATATATATATATGCATGAAAAACAAACTACTTAGCCAAAACTAACATATTCTCAGTTTACCATAGAATTATGAAATTTAGTCATAGATACACACATACAAAAGAAACAGTAACATGACTGGGATATTTCAACCATAAAATAGTCGATCAATGTTGACTCGTAACTGAACAACACAATTATATAAGATCATACACAAATTATAAATACTATCTTATGATTCCAATGGCATATGAGATAACGTGTCTAAGAATATTCAGCCCTCAGCAAAGGCAATAATAACAATTTGTCTTTTATAATATGTTTTCTCGACATATCTTTCAACATGTCTTTCATAATATGTTTTCTGTAACTAAACAAAACAAGCGCTATGGTTTACCAGTATATTTCTATAATATATTAAGTATATTCATGCATATTTTATACCCACTAACTGAAGTTCTGAATAAAGTGAAAAACAAAATGCCTGAAGATAAGAAATACATAAATGGTGGTTTAATTTTATTGATTGTTGACTGAACTAAGTTAAGAGTAAAAAAAAAACATGTTTACGTTTTGTAGCCGCGTAAAATCTGTTATAGTAAAATGTATATCTGACGAGTCGTCTTCTTCTTCTTCTTCTTCTTCTTCTTCTTCTTCTTCTTCTTCTTCTTCTTCTTCTTCTTCTTCTTCTTCTTCTTCTTCTTCTTCTTCTTCTTCTTCTTCTTCTTCTTCTTCTTCTTCTTCGGAAATCAGAAATCAGAAATACTATTCCCTTCTAATAAACACCATTAAGTCCGCCCCAGAGCAGACCAGACAATGGTTTATTTTCATCGTAGATAAACTGGCTTCAGATAACAAACCAATTTCCATTAAGTACACACAACATTCTCTGAAATACCTCACTGCAGAGTAACATCATACGTATTCTTGATCGGAGATGGTATGTCGCTGAACAACAACAACAACCGTATGTTTATGCCTCAAACCAACCAGCGATATTCTATGCCATAGCTGTTTGATTTGCGAGCATTGGTAGTCAAATGTTACTCATATAAATACCATAATATTTTCTTTCATGGCGGAAACACAACTTTCTTTGCCGCAGCGGCTATTGAAATTTGATGTTTCTTTCATAGGCACATACTTACATTCATATATATAGACATATACGTGTGTGTGTGTGTGTGTGTGTGTGTGTGTGTACAGGCGCATGGCTTAGTGGTTAGGATGTTGTCTTCATGATTGCAAGATCATGGGCTCTATTACTAGAGTCGGCGTTATGTTGTGTTCTTGAGCAATGCACTTCATTTCACGTTGCTCGGCGATCATTTCAAAATTTCACGTGTGGCACCCGTTACACCTGTACAGGTGATGTCGAATTTGATGGAGAGTGTCTACAGA
>NC_068991.1:26310825-26313069 GCF_001194135.2 Octopus bimaculoides
TGTGTGTGTGTGTGTGTGTGTGTGTGTGTGTGTGTGTGTGTTTGTCTTTGTGTGTGTATATATATGTATGTGTGTTTGTATGGAGGTGATTGATTCAGCGTATAATCTGCGGTGTTCTCATTCAGAGACGAGATATATTGTAACAATCATTTTTAAAATTTTCAGCCGTTATCGTATGTCAGCAAAAGTAAACTTGAAAATGTATTTAAAAGAATATTATAAAAAGCAAGCGTGGGCCATATTTGAACGAGTAATGTCATCTATCATTGTATTCATTTATTCACTTACCCAGCTATCCGTCTGTGCATGTGTATATATGTAAGTATGTCTATATATATATATGGGTACTTATGTGTGTGTGAACGCACATACAGATAAACAGACGCACAAACATTGCACTTATACTGAAGAGTTTCTTTCAAGTGCTGTCATCTGTCAAGCACCTGAAAGACAGATTGTATCGTTACTGAAATTAGTGACGTGACAATGGATGCCCTAAAGGAATTGTTATTACAAACTAGCTTTTGGCTATAATGCGAAAAGAGAAACATATAAATGATGCAGGGAGAGGAAGGTCTTCACTTTCTTCGTTAGGTTTGTAAAAAACGAAAATGCTTTAAATATCTAACTTAACTGAAGATAGCAAATTAAAAAAAAAAAAAAATTCAGTCGAACGTAAAGGCAAATTTCAATTGCCAAATGAAAATTCTTGTTAAATACATATACTCTCAACACAATGGGAATTATATTGGCTAAATAGGAACAAAATTATTTCTACGGATTAGTGTGAACATACTACAAATCAATAGATCTACTTCTTAGAAATGTCCCATAAGGTGAACCGCTTGACATTTATGCAAATGGAAAATTCAGAATATACATTTAAAAAAACAAACAAACAAAGAAACGAATCCTTTTAGAATGACTAAAAGTATAGATTTAAAAAAACAATATTAAATCTGGAAACAAATCTGAAATCATCCATACATGAACTGATGAGAGCTTTCTCTGTACATATTTCCACAATACGTATACCTGAAGAGCTGTATACAGTGAGAACACTTCCAAGTTACCAAATCTTTGTAAAACAATTATCACCCAATTTGTCAAAGATATATTTTATATAATTTATAATTTGGCAAGTAAGAAGATATTCATACACACATACACACACACGCACATGCACACAGAGACACACAGACATGCAGACATACACGCATTCAGAAATATATATATATATATGCATGTGTGTGTGTGTTTGTATGTGTGCATATATGCGTATATGAATTAGACAGAAATAACGGGTTTTAAACATTTATTAATTATAATCTTACAGCTGTTTCTGATGGGTGTTTGGATGAGTTCATAGTTCCATCTTATAATTCAATCGATTGATCGACTGAAAATATTCGGAACCACTAGCCTTAGTTATCTACTTCAGAGCCGAAACAAACGAACTGTCAACGAAGACGAAAATAAGAATGAATTTGTTGAATGTAGTGTTATTATAGAAATAGGTTATCGACCTTACAACATGGGATATTATTATTGGTCTCAATTAACGAAACTGATAACCCTCTACCTCCTTATAGCCACTGGCACACAGTTGGCGATTACTAGAATATTTTGAAAAAAATGCCAAGCGGCAGTATTAACAAATGCAGAAAACGAGCGGAAAGTAGAGGAATACTAATTATTTTAAACATGAAGTAATACAATCTATCTATTTGCCAAGAATATATTTAGATGTAAATAGTTAACAGTAATGGCTAAAAGTAGTAATCAGTGTTCTTATGTAAACTACAACAGGTAAAGTAACACTAAGACTAAGTCTACAATTTAAACGTAAATTACAGAACTAAGGTATGATTGTTAAAGTTGCAATAATAATAAGGCTCATTCTGACGGAGTGTGGTAGAATAAATATCACAAGTACAAAATGAAAACGAAAACTAAACAAATCCAAAATGAAAGTAAAAATGAAACTAAAAATTGAAAATGGAAATATAAGGAGAGTGTTATAAGAAAAATTAAATGGATATACCTTCCAATATATGGATAGCTCTTCACCTCTCATACCTCATGAATTTATGCTACATACACACACACATACATACATATGTATTTATATATACATACGTATATATATATGTATATACATCTCTCTCTCTCTTCTCTCTCTCTCTCTCTCTCTCTCTCTCTCTCTCTATATATATATATATATATATATATATATATATATAT
>NC_068991.1:26313577-26314446 GCF_001194135.2 Octopus bimaculoides
ATATATATATATATACATATATAATTCATTTAAGATACAGTGTACATTTAAAACAAATCAGAGATGCCTATAATAGAACATCTATCCCACTAGAAAGAGCAGCCAAAACTCTGCACCATCATTAAGGATAATTTCTAAAGGGAATGAAAAATAAAAATAATTACCATCTATATTCCGAACCAGGTTTCAAGTTATTTTAGCAAAATAACATATTTTGTAAGACCAACTATCATCAGCAGAATAGCCTAGATGAACATATAAACACGAGGCGTGATTAATAAAAATTCTCGTGTATTCCACAGTCGATCTTGCATTTACATTATATATCTATCTATACACACACACACACACACGCGCGCACGCACGCGAACGCACACACACACTCACACACACACGCACACATATAGTCACAATGACGATATTGAAATCTCTTGTAGGGATATTTATCCAAGATACACTGGTTTAATATAATATAGTTTGAAGCGATATTTCTTCAGTGAATATATTATATAAAATGTAAAACATCAATCATTATTATAGTTTAGAAAATGAGACATCTAATGGATACAAATTAGTCTATTTATTAATCAAAATAATCACTTACATACATACATAATAAGCATGTCTACATACACATATAATAAACATGTGTATATATATTCTGAGTATTCCAAACATATCCTAATGTAATCCTTGTATTGTCCTTTGTACACCATGAGTTTCTATACAAGGTGTTTAAAATGCAAAATTATATATTTATATGTTTTTTAATTTAAATTATGTTCGTGAAATAAGGAATTGTACGTGAACATGTTGATTAATTAATAAATTAATTGGTATCTTTTTGAGTTCTCTCTTTATATATATAT
>NC_068991.1:26315064-26315632 GCF_001194135.2 Octopus bimaculoides
TATATATATAATTCAAATTACGATGAACGTAAACATATAAAAGTTTGCTTTTAGAAGCGTTGAGATGTCTAAGAAAGTTACAGAAGTGATTTAAGATTCTCAAACGCAGGATAATGCTAATAATATATCCTGAACTGGATAAGTTATACACTTCGTTTTGGATATTCTCTATATGAATTCGTGTGTTGACAAATTTCTTTCTGTCCAGGGAGGATCATTATGACAATACTTATTAACAGAATACTGTTGTAATTGACTTATATTTATAATAAACAAGTCGAATTGAACCAGTGCATACATTAATAATACTGGCCTAATAACTCTAACGCAAAACATATATGCATACAGATGCACCCTCACACGCACACCCGCGTGCGCACACCCACACCAACATATATATTTACATATACATATGCATAGCTATAAATTATGCAGTTATACATGGATATATATATCTACACACATACACACACACACGTGTGTATATATATATATATATATATATATATATATATATACACACATACACACACACGTCTATATATATATGTATATATATATATATATA
>NC_068991.1:26316399-26325843 GCF_001194135.2 Octopus bimaculoides
TATGTATGTATGTATGTATGTATGTATGTATGTATGTATGTATGTATGTATGCATGTATGTATGTATACAGAAGAATGTTTATAGATATAAATACACACAAACACGCACGCTTATATATATATGCAATAGACGTATATTTATGCACTCAAGATTGGCAGGTCGTGTGTTCGATTCCCAAACCAGGTGGCGCATTCTGTTCTTGAGCAGAACACTTCATTTCACGTCAGTAGAGATGCTTTATGGTATATCTTCCAGCTCTGCGATTTCTAAGTTCAAATACCACCTGCCTGGAGATGTCAATGGGAAAGCATTCTAGTTTTCATGACAGGTCTAGTCACGTTAGCCCAAGTCCCAATAATCTACTTAAGGGTCTCAGGGAAGGTTACGGTCTCTCCCAGATCGTATAGAGAGTAGTGGATTAATTTCACATGTACAAGACCTACACACACACACCTACACACACACACCTACACACACACGCACACACACATATGTACATAACAATTGTAGGACAAGTGTCAATCCACTACGGTGGTTTCTGACGAATAATGTAATTGGTATAGAAGTACATTATATCATTATAAAAAGAACCGCTTTTTCCTCAGATGAATTACATGGATCTTACACTCAATGACATTTGAAACATCTAAGACATTTATAAAAATGATAATTAAAACCCACGATGACCTACAGATTCAATTATTCTGCCACTAGATCAGTAGCAGAAACAAAACGGTTGTGCTTTTTTATAATGATATAATGTATTCATTTCTCATCTAGGAAATTCGTTAGAAACGGCCGTAATGGATTGGCACCTATCCTTCAATTGTTAATTGTTCATTTTTAATATTTCATTCGCTTTCGCGTGTTCTGAAGTATACTAGGGACTGTATATTTAAGAAAATGTGCAAGTCTGAATAAATCAAGGGCGGATTATTTCCTCAGTTGGGTTCAATTGACTGCATATATTACCCGAATATTATTCTGCCAGTACTTCTGTAGCAAAGTTGGTATTCACCTAAAAATGGTTGTGTGCGCATTTTATTTCAACCCAACTAGGTACCTCAAATTTAAGTGCCTTATTAAATTGAATATTGTTTATATTATATATATGTATATATACATATATACATACATACGCACATACATATATATACACACACACTCTTATATACATACTGTGTATGTGTGTAAGAGTGTGCATCGGTGTACATACGCATCCACCACATACACACGAACACATTTGTGTGTCTGTGTCTGTGTGTGTATGTGTGTGTCTGTCTCTCTATATGACAACGTATGTGGTAATAAGTTGGAATTTGTTAGAGGAGAGGGAGAAAGAGAGGGAGGTGGGAGATACATTTTGTGGTCAATAAGTGAACATCCTAGTTCTAAGTAAATTGGTCATTTATCACTTAACAATGAAATTATACATACGTATATTAGCTCGCATGCGCGTGTTTTCTCTGTGCACGTCTAGTATGCTACATGAGTGCATATGTACATAAGCCTGCATATGCTATTGTACAAAAAGAAAATACGGGAAGATCACGTGGTTAAGAAAAAACTATAGAGATAGTTAAAGTGTTTTCTGTTATAAATACATATAAGAGCTGCGAGTGGGAGTGCAGAAGTGGCTAAGGAATAACAGGGGGTGCCATGATTTGTACATTGAGAATGTGTCACGCAATGGGCATTTACAATTAAAAATTAGATGGGTTCGTTCATTCAGACAAATGGTGGATCGCATAATGGAAAAGACTTCCACGATGCATTGATCGCATTTGTTGTTATAACCAATATACGGTTTGGCATGGGTAACTATGGACCATTTTAAATTATATAGAATTGAACTTTGTTTTAGGTTATTAATTAGCCGAGATAATGACGTACTGTTAGTTCTTGCTTGGGATTAGAAAGTAGAACAGTGGTTACCCACTCCGACTTTGAACGTGGTGCTGTAGGAGCAGATGTATACATAATTTGAATTCTCAGTTGATATCATACATTAGTAGACAATATTTTCTGTGTGACATCTCTCATCTGAAGGACAGAATATGGGGCTTCTACATTTGCATAGGATTCCAGAAGGTACTAAAGAGGAATTTTCGGGGTATTAAATATCTAGGATCAAAAAGGTGTTATAGTCATTATCCGCTGCGGCATTATGAGTGTTATTTTTAGGGGGGGGGGTACGGGAGTTGTCTAGGGGATTTTGTTTCTTGTGTCTAATGATATTATTCCTATCATTGCCTATTTCGGTGGTGGGTATAGCGGGGTCGTAAGGTAGGCTGAGGGTATTTTAATGAATAATAGAATTAGAATATGTGTTGTGACGGTCGGTATTGGTAAGGAAGTGTAAGGATGTCCTAGGGTTATGAGTGGCGGAGTGAAATGTGGATTACGATGTTACTGTGATTAAAGTTAGTTGCTGGTTTTCAATGTAATTATTCTTCAGAAATCGGATTATACCAGCAATGTTGTGGTGGAGTAGGTTAAATTTAATCGATTAGGGACTGAAGATTTTTCTCAGAGAACTCGATTTAGGGAAATGTTTTTCAAGTGGAGAAAAGAATAGCTTGGTTACTATGGTCTGAGCATTAAGGACAAACGGGGATGTAGGTGGAACCAGATAACGCTGCGTCTACTGGCTCACTTATCCCGGTTTAAGAGGACACCCGAGTAAAGCTTGGGTTATGGCGGAGTGTGCTGGTATGGATTTCGATGGACAGCGGCGGATTTAGGATACAACACAGGGTGGGATGGGCCTATTGGATTTTCTACTACAGCAAACTTTGGGAGAGAGTGGGAGGGTATAATACCGGGGATACTTTGTGTTTTATCTGAAGGGGTAGATGTATCTGTTGTGCCAGGCTTAGTGGAGGAAGGATCGCACTATATAGAGATGAATTCAACTGGATTTTTATATCCGGCACGTTACAGCGTATTGCTCGAATAATTCTTTATAGTCGGACAGGGATAACATCTTATATATATATGCAAGTTTCAAACTTTGAGAGACAACAAGTTAGTGTCAATGCTATAATGTATTCTTATCTTAATTCATACACATATCTATATTTTCATACTTAATTCTCTCCAGCAATATAAGTTCACAACTAGACAGTTAAGGTTGGTGTCTCTATATACTATATATATGTGCTTTCTTAACATTATTTAAGGTGGCTTTCAACACCATGCACTTTCATATGCACTCGTATATATAGGTATACATATATATATGTGTGTGTGTAGGTGTGTGTGTGTAGGTGTGTGTGTAACAACCACATGTGTATATAAACCAACTTAAATTTCTTTTTTTTAAATCGTCGAATGTGTATCGTGCGATAGACAAGAAAGTGAAGTTGTGAATGCAGTATCGCCGTTAAACAACAGAAAAATTAGGTATTATTGCCCTTACAAGGCGGAAAATGTTGACAACAAACAACAATATAGGTATGTATGTATGTATATATGTATGTATGCATGTATGTATGTATGTGTGTATGTATGTATGTGTGTATGTATGCATGCATGCATGCATGCATATATTAAGTATGTATGTATGTATGTATGTATGCGTATGCATGTACACAAATTTGTAGTGTAAGATATAAATTCAGAAAATCGTATATCTATTGCAGAAAGCTCCTCTAACTGATTTGGCTAACAAACGATATAGTAGCCCAATGACAAGAAGTGCAACGGAAATTGTCCGTGTCGCGGAAATCCAGATGATCTAATCGACAAAATTCTTTTATAAGGAGTATATACACCATAAAATGTCAGAATCTATGAATGGTGAATATATTTATTTAACCACTTGGTATTCTTAGGCTTATTCGTGCTGTAATCATTTCGGTGTAGAATTAATTTTGCTTATATGCGTTCATTAATATGCATGTTAGGTTTATACAATGCAAATGAATATTCACAAATTAATAGAAATAAAGACATCTAGCCCATCACAACACCGAAACATCCTGGTTAAAACCAACATTTAGTCAGATATATACACGCATACATAATTGTCAATTATGAGCCTCGAAGACTATATTGAAAGTTACTACAATGCTTAGTAAAATTTAATGTAAAACTAACAGAAAGCTATCTACAAACGGACAAATGAGATCTGCTTTCGGTGTTCAAGAATATCAACAAATAGGAAGTCTGGAATAACGCATAAACGTGAAGAAAGATGTGAAAGGACGGAAATTTTGAAAACAGCTTAAACATAACGTTCAGTGGGTAATACAGGAGCGGGGAAGCCAATTTATACGAACAATACTTAAATATATAAACAGCTCGCAAAATGTGAGAAATGAGTGCCAAATTTCAAAGATTCACCATGGCCGATCACGGTGAGAGCATTCTTGCTCACCTGAGATAATTTTCGTAAGTGTTCTGTCAAGCAAAAGATGCCAACTAATCCAATTGGGCTACTTTACGACCGAACCCATTAAACATTATATTATTAGGATATACTATTATTCTTTTATTAATTCTAATTTTTTTTCTGTTATCATTATTTCAATGAATGATAATTTCACTTGATAATCTGTTTCGGAAGCAGTGATTTCTTTATTTCTTTTTATCACCGATTTTACTGATGTCTCAGTAGACGAATTGACTTCTCGCATCAAATTGTTTCTCTTTTGCTTTCGATTTCTTACCAGCTATGAAACATTTGGTCTATTTAAATCAATCAGTTACTGAAGTTCTCAAATGCTCCTGATGAAGGCATTTTTCATTACAATAGTCTATGCTGTTGTCTTAACGAGCGCTGAAATTTAAAACTTTCTATACGAAAATATGGCTTCTCCTGAGTAAATATATTAATTTACACTGTGTCTTAGAAGGAGCTTATTTTCTATACTCGTTAGAAACATGGCACGCATACACACACAAACACACACACACACACACACACACACACACACACACACACACACACACACACACACACACACACACACACACACACACACACTTACACACACACATACTCACACACACGCACATTCACACACACACACGCATACACACATATGTATGTATGTATGTATGTATGTGTGTATGTATGTATGCATGTATGTATGTATGTACGTGTGCGTGTTTGTGTATGTATGTATGTGTGCGTGTGTATGCACATAATGTATGTACATGTCTATTTGTTTATGCATAAAATTGTACGAAAGTATGCATATATATATATATATATATATATATATATATATATATATATATGTATATATGTATATGAATACACACACAAGCAGACACATATATATATATAATATATTCATATTATATTCCTCTACGTACCTGTGCGTGTGTCTATATATATATATATATGCGTGTTTGTGTGTGGATATCCACTTTACGTCCCTTCACCCGTATATAAGTTTGTGTGTTCGCATGTTTATGTGTGTAAAGCTATCAATCGTGAAACTGTGCCGGCATTACCATTCATTAGTTGTTCACAATATCGTCTTGTTTCTCTTAAGTAGTGATATATGGATGAGCTGTATATCTATGCGTCAGAGGTTATCTTAATTTCTTACGTGCTGAGTGATTAATAGATACATCTCTATCTCTAAAACACAACCCTGGATTTGCCGGGTATATTCCACTTCAGAAGCGTACGATAAAATCATATCTATTTAACAGCAAGATGACAGAAGCCATAGAGAATACAACGTTTCTTTTAGAGATAATGTTACAGAAGTTCTCTATAAGAATTTTAACACTTTAACATTCAGTTTAATAATGCTAAATATAGGTTTTGCATTAACAAACGAAAGTTTTTTAGTTACTGTTTCGTATGTGAGCGTGTGTAAATGCGTGGGCGTGTGTTTGGATCCGCTTATTAGTTACTTTCTCGAGCTGTGCCACTTAAAATACGAAGTAACTGACATATATCATGGGGTTTTCATTCATTCATTATTTGGTGATGTAATGCTGTAAATTTCCGAGATGAATTCCTAATGAAAAATTTCCTGGAAAATTACGTTGTAAGCAACTAGCATCTGAAATGTGAATAGGTTTCTAGAAATCTTGAATCCAAGGGAAATATTTTTGAGAAGTATTGTCTCGAAAATTGTTTTGTAAATCTAATAATTTCTATCGGAAACCTTTTTAAAATGTTGGGTCAATATCACTGAAATGAATTGTAAATACATCCACATTCAACATTCTGTTCACACTATATTCTGAGGAAAATTTATATTAGCCTTATTAAAAAAATATACACCGTAGCAATTGATTGGGCGAATCACTAGAACACTTGGAAAATAGCGTTACTATATACGAGTTCAAATACCACTGGGGACAGCATTCGCACGAACTAAAATATCAGCATTTATATAATTGATTTCTTACAGCAATATCGATTTTTTCTTCTAACCTTAGAACAGTAGTTATATAAGCGTTAATTACTCGGATTTTCTGCATTGTTATATAACTTAAATCAACTATTCATGTACAAGAGTCGGCTGAAAATTTCATAGGCTGACCAATAAACTCTCATGGAATGTGACAAAATGGAATTTATTTTTCAACATGTTCTATCTTGCGATCCACAAAGGTCTTCCATCGCTGTTGCAATATTCGGATACTATTTGTGAAGAATCTTTCATCCAGATGGTCACTGTGAAGCTGCTTTCCGGTCGAGTGTTTTTGCATGTTGGGAAGTAGAGCATAGTAATATGGAGGCAAATCAAAAGTATAGGGAATGTGATCAACCAGTTCAAAGCCACAGTCAGGCACAGCAGCCATTGAAACCCAGGACTTGTGTGCTGGAGTATTGTCCTGATGCAACAAAACACCTTTCGTCAATATTCCTGAGCGGTTCGTCTTGATAGTCTTTCGTAACTACCTCAGCAAGTTGCCATAGTGCTCTTCATTCATGGCGTGACCATTTTGAAGATAGTCAATTAACACAATGCTTTTTGCATTCCCCAAAGCTGAGGCCATTACCTTCCTTCATGAACTTTTCAGATCACCCTTCTATATATATGTGCTTAATGCATTTATTTACTCTTGAAAATTTAACTACAAATATCTTATACCAGTCAAATAGTGCTATAAAAGCTGACTATTATACACTTCATCGGTTGCTTATGGGCGATAGAATTTTTATAACGTCAAAGGATATAAAAACAACGATAACTCATGCAGACAAATACTATGATAACATACACATACACACGCATATCCCCGCACAGATACCTATACAGAGGCACACGTACACAAACATGCACACTCACACACACACACACGTATACATAAGCACATATGCATGTATGCACTCAAGCAGACATAAAAAAACATACACATAAAAACATAAATATACATGCTCACTCTCAGACAACAGTGAAGTTAGACGTTTAAGCAGAAAAAGAAATGAGTTTTACTAGATACATTTTCATACAAACAATAACCAAGCTGCATGCAGTGGAAGCTTCAATAAGCATGATCGTTACAATTTATAAAATAATATATTGGATAAATATATAAGAAATGCAGAAGCGACAAACTTTAGTAACTAAAACTAGCAACCAGTTCTTGTTGCGGTGAAGTAATTTGTGTCTCTCAATGATCTTGGCAGCAATACCAATAGAACACAAGCTTGAATTAAAGCCTCCCATTCCGGATATGACACAGAATGGAAGCCAGATTAATATAGACTTTAACTTTCATAAGGTAAAATATGGACTTGTGCAGGGCCACGATCTCCCCCTGATAAAAAGCGAAGTTGCAGATTTCATGAGAATTTGACATAAGAGAGTCGAGGATAGTGGAGAAAAATGGATGGACTACGCAAAGGGCTTCAAAAAGAAGAATGACTTGAAACTATAAAATGGATATAATTCTATTCTAAGACTATCTAGCCGGCTCCTCAAGAGACCCTATTAATTCTTGTATCAAAGATTAGCATCCAGTGTATCAGTACCTGATATAACAGAATCCATCACTACGAATACTAGTTGAAGAGTAAGATTGAAAGAGGCCGAAAGTTTTACACGTCGTTGTAACTGAATATACTGGAGCATGCACGACGACACCTTATCCTGCCAGTAGCTGCTGATCAGGCATCAGTGTAATAGATTATATCAAGTTGTTTTGAATAAGTACATCAAGAATATCTCAGGATCACTGTTATTGTATGCTTAAATGAAGAAGTTATTTCCATGTAATGGAGTCGTTCATAAATGCATACTTACCTACCTACCTACCTACCTACCTACCTACCTACCTACCATTCACAACTCTACTGCAACGTGTTATCCGATGAAAAGAGGAGCGCCAATCAGCAGAAAACCATTACTGGATATGTGAGCAGAAAACTCCTAATGACAGTAACATTGATAATCAAAGCAGTTTATCATGGATCAACAACCGCATTACTAACACGTTCTTTGAAACATATGCGATTGCTATCCTGGAAAAGGAAATATCAACCAAATACCTGATACTCTCTAGAAACTGAAATGCCGAAAAACCACGAAAATGTGATAACTAATGCAGGCATTGTGGAATTAACACCTAAGATAACATCAACATCATAGGCTGTTGTCCGAAAACGTCACCGTTGTATTATGTACCAATGAGACATGATGTTGTAGTCAGTAAACTGTATAATGAGAACCATTTCAAGTCAAACAGATAAGAATCCACAGAATGGTAGAGGACATAGCAATTCGAAATATGAAAGAATGGTGAAATGTCCTAGTGATAAGCTCCATGAAATATAAACATAGGAGACCAGACATAGTGATTTGGAACGGGGAAGAGAAACGAAATACAATAGTGGGAATCAGTTGCCCAGCAGACGTCAACGTATAGCTATAGGTCAGAAAGAAAAAGCCCGTCTACGCTGAACTGTTAAGGAATTTACAGTTACTCTACACATATTACAGGTTCAGGTTTATACTTGTAATTATTGGGGTACTGATATATGTAACAAACTGCCTAAGTAACAGTCTTGAAAAATTAGGCTTCTCAAAACCATAAGAACAGGAAGCTGATATAAAGATTACAGATTCAATCCATCAATGAAATTTAAAATTAGTAAAACAAACCCCAAATTTAGCATTAACCATATGTGCGTTTAATATTGATGTGCAGCTATTTGCATGAGAATACATACATAAAACAAAACATGTAAATCTGCACATGCACTGACTCCAAGCACAGCACGCATAAACACATGCATGCACAAATAAACTGTTGGTGTTGTTGAAGCTCCAACGGCAGAGCCTTGGATGCAACTTAGAACCCAGCTCCCTCTATTTCGATAAATTTTCAAATAAAACTACAAAATGTACACACAAATGTATGTATATAAATAGATAAATAAATAAACATATATATATATATATATAGACAGAGAGAGGGAGAGAGAGGTAGAGAGAGAAAGTGAGAGAGATACATACATATAT
>NC_068991.1:26326237-26326779 GCF_001194135.2 Octopus bimaculoides
TATATATATATATATATCTTTTATTTGTTTCAGTCATTTGACTGCGGCCATGCTGGAGCAACTTTATTTAAAAGCAGCAGAAATTTAACAAAAAAACCGTTACTCTGAATTTCACGTTCCCGTTCATCGGACAGTTTTGTTAGAAATGGAGAAATGTCTATGTGTGGATGCATGTGTTGTGCATGCGTGTATGTGTGTGTGTGTTTGTGTGCGCGCGTGGTGTGTGTGGTGTGTGTGTGAATACATATATTTTCCAGTATTTAGTAATTCAGTAATTCGTATTCATTCGCAGCTATTTTTGATTATCAGAAACATTCAAATTATAAATACTTGCACATTAATGCACACAATTATACGGTATCTGTATTCATATCTATAGTTATCTCTCTGTCGTCCATATATCCTCTCTCTACCTCTCTGTCTCTATCTATCTATACATCTGTAGCCATACGTACAATACATACATACATATATACATACATACATACACACATATATGTGTGTATATATATATATATATATATATATATATATAAATATAT
>NC_068991.1:26332527-26338663 GCF_001194135.2 Octopus bimaculoides
TATATATATATATATATATATATATATATATATATATATATATATATATATATGCATAGTTTAAATGAAATTATCTGCTTCTATTATTATATTCTATCCAACTATGTTGAGATATATATATAATTTGTTATAATGTAATATTTCATAATATTTAATTAATTTATTTATTTAATTATTTATATAATATATTCGACTACTGTAGTTGAACCACTGGATAGCTTCGGTGGTTTTGGTCTAGAGTTTTAGTGGAGATGTGGTGTAAAGTTGGAGTATTATTTGATCGAGTATAATTTTGCTAACATACCTATATCGGAGCTGGAGGGCAGGGGAAGCGGACGGAGGGGTTCACTGCGAAGTTTTCTTTGTGATCCTTCAAGCTGATATGGGATGAGTGAGATGTGGAAGGTTTACCTGCTTGCTTACTGTTGAATATAAAAGGAACTTTTTTCAGCTTATATTTCTTCGGTACCTAAATAATCCACGCTTTTTCCTCTCAATAAAGCACTCTTGTTCCTGAAAGTTGTTTTTTTAATATTTACGGTGGATTGCTTGAATCTAACTTTCTTCCTACACCTCAATCCCTCGATCTTACATTTATATATCACTTGTTCCTTATCTAGTGAACGCTAACTGTGCGGAAGACACGGAAATGGAGAAAATGACGTTGAACTTGTCGCTTAAGGATATCCGACTTACCGATAAAAACGAGTATATCAAACTCATTATTCACACTACAAACGAATTGATTCTACAGATGCGATGGAAAACTTTCTTCCCCCCTCCACAACTTCACTACGCTCTCTACACATTCTGATTGAATGTTATTTGCGTCAACATGTACTTCTTTACGGCAATGTCACCTTTAATCTAATCAAGATATCTTTGGCCTGAAGAACAGCCGGCGGTGTATACCTCATTTGGATTTTACTACTTCTGAGGTTCCGTACACTATGAAACATATAGCTGGAATCTTTCCTATTCTATTCCATAACTCTTGTATTCTTATTCGCACACACAGCAACTCTGATCGCCTACCGTGGAATATAAAAAGAACTTTTTTCAGCAGTCTTGGAGGTTTCCCTCTAGTTTCGCAAGGTTTGGGTGAAGGCGATCCTATAAATTAAGACGCTTCAGTCTTTATTATTGGATTAAGAGTCACATGATAGCACATAGAATACCTAAGTATGCTCCAAGGCTTATTCCGTTAATATCTTTTATTTTTTTATCTTTTACTTGTTCCAGTCATTAGACTACGGCCATTCTGGTACAACGCCTTGAAGAATTTTTTTAGTCGAATATATCGACCCTAGTACACCTTTGTAAAGCCTGATACTTACTCTATCGGTCTGTTTTGTCGAACCTCTAGTTGTTGGAACGTAAACGTGCCAGCACCGGTTGTCAAGCTGTGGTGGGGGAACGGAGACACAAACATGGACACAAACACAGACGCACACACACACAAACACACACACACACACACATACACACACACATGCACTTACGCGCACGCGCATATATATTTACGACGGGCTTCTTTTAATTTCTGTCTACCAAATCTACAACAAGGCTTTGATCGACCCGGGGCTATAGTAGAAGACACTTGCCTCAGGTGTCACACAGTGGGACTGAACCCGAAGCCATATGGTGGGGAAGCAAGCTTCTTACCACATAACCACGTCAACATTTCGTTATTATCTTATTGATTTATATCCTATCCAGTTAGGTTGAAATTTGTAAGATAATTCGCACCGGTTTCTAATCCACTTTGAAGCACGGTGAATTTGTATTACCGAATACCAGGTGATACATACTATCAATGTTCGTTCTGCCTTATAGTAATCCCCTCTCCAATCTTTATCCTCTTAGTAAAATATTCCAACAAATGGCAGATATTAACTTAGCTCTATGTCCTCGTTTTGTGTATATTAGAAATCGTTAGCACTTAACTGTCGACATAGTAGTAAAACCTTTCCTGCAAAACAAATCAGCGAACTAATTATCATTAGAAATGAAAATCCTAGCAGCACAAATATTTACATGGATATTCACACAGAGACACATCATTTTGCCTTACGTACGAGGGTCGGCTGAAAAGTTCATAGGCTGACCATACACTTCTTCGGTGTTACGGTGTTGGTATTTCATTGGTGAAGACTCTTTCATCCTGCAGTAAAAAGAAAAATATCATCAACAGCATATATGACGTCATCACTGCGATACTGGTTCTCAATCGAGTGACTTTTCTTTTCATGTTGAGGAGCAGAAGATAGTCAGATGAGACAAATACAGGAAAACCGAGAAGATGAGTCAACCAGCTCAAAGCCACAATGATGCACACTACATACTGAAACCGAGGACTTGTGTGCTGTAGCTCTGTCGTGAAGAAACAAGACCCCTTTCATCAGTTTTGATAGCCTTTCGTAACTGCTTCAGCAAAATGGTATAGTACTCTCCATTGATTGTATGGCTCTTCTGAAGATCAAAACAATGTCTTTTGAATCCCACACAATGTATCAATAAAAATACAGAAACCTTCACCTTTTTCGACAAATGAAACGACGTTGGTCTGCTTTAGAGCAGGTGATGAGGATGTTTCCACTTCATAAATTGTCTCAGTCTTAGGTTCAAAGCCAACACTCATCCCAGCTTAGGGAACTTTAACAAAAACGGTCGGATCTACCTCAAGGACTGTCAGATTTTCCTGTGTTTTGATAAACCTGGTGCGCTTTTGAATAATTGTCAGAAGACCCACAGAGCAGAAACCTTCGTCATGCCAAGTTCATTGTGTAGGATATTCCGAACTCTTTCACAAGATATGCTAATATCAATGGCTATTTGATTTATAGTCCATCAGCTGTTTTCCCTCACCATGTGATGAACACGATCAATATATCTTCGGTGATTGAGATGCGAGATGTCCAGGCGTTGGGACATCTTAAATTACTTCTCTTCCCCTCCGAAATTCATTGGCCCACTGTTGCACTGTTATTAAAGCTGCCGTCTTATCCCTAAATGTAGCAGCAAATCCAGCATGAATGCCCTTTTGATGGGAAGTTAAACCCATTTTTTCAGGTACTTGATAACACCGCGATACCAAATTTTGTCCATTTTCTAGAGGTGTCGCTACCAGTTATTTTGAAGTCACTTTGAGCGGTCAGATATCAATTTTACCTGGTAAGAATCATTGCAGTTATTAATAAGAAGGGGTGAAATTAAAGCCTGGATGATTTTGCAGCTCTAGCATCACTCCTTAGTAGACAGCCTATGAACTTTTCAGCCCTCCCTCGTAGCTACACATAAATACGAACGAACAAACGTTTGAGTATACGAAAGTTCAATTACAAAGTATTATTGATTTATGATCATGAACATCAAACAAAACCGTTAAGGAGTCAAGATCACATGGTCATTCGTGTGAGACATTCGAGATTTTGATGTTCGTATACATATAACCTGAAGTTGTCCATGAATTGTTCAGTAGAATTATATATAGCACAAATTCACTGATGTTGATGTTATTTACAATGTATTCAGGCCTGATGAAGCAAATCTATCGCATAATTTTCTCAGAAATAGAATTTCAAAGATCAGATAATTCAGTTATGCCTTCCATATTGCTACTCCAGTAGGGTTTAATTTAAGTAAAATTTTGTTGCACTTTCTAACAAGTCAAACGGCTATAAGAGAGTCACTTTTATTGGACTGGTAATCTGGTGTGTTTAAATGCACATGATGAT
The DNA here is from genome assembly GCF_001194135.2 of Octopus bimaculoides. Taxonomy (NCBI): domain Eukaryota; kingdom Metazoa; phylum Mollusca; class Cephalopoda; order Octopoda; family Octopodidae; genus Octopus; species Octopus bimaculoides. The sequence goes on from NC_068991.1 coordinate 26,336,265, forward strand.
TTTATTAGCATTTTAGTGTGTATGTATTAATGTCGAGTAAATACGGGTTCACTTAAGACTGCAAAGGAAGCTGTTTTCAGTTGTGTTGTTGGCACGGAATCAACAACTATTAACACTATACTTAAGGCACTTAACTGTATCACCAAATATCATTAGTTCGTTCGTAATTACTTTATTCGTGCCGATTTCACACATAACAACTTCAGAAAATGTAGCAATATTGCATAAAAGTGTCATTGTATATGGTTTGATATCCCTCAATGGATCCTATACTGTATATCTCGGAACCCATAATAAAACCGTACAGAATTTATTTTATTAAAGATCTGATTGATCTCGGATATTGGAACGAAGATATTACACGAAAGAATCTGGAAAAAATACAGAAAATAGCGTGTCTTGCCGAAAAGGCTTCACACACACAAATACACACACGCACACACATTTGAATTGTTCAGTCTTATTTACAAGATTTTCTTTCTTAAAACTTCATACTCAAACAAATAGTTCGTTCCAAATATTAATATTTGATGCCTCTTTCTCTTAACTGTTGAATGTTTTCTCAAATTGTTATTTGTAGGCGTAGGAGTGGCTGTGTGGTAAGTAGCTTGCTTACTAACCACATGGTTCCGGGTTCAGTCCCACTGCGTGGTACCTTGGGCAAGTGTCTTCTACTATACCTTCGGGCCAACCAAAGCCTTGTTAGTGGATTTGGGAGACGGAAAGTGAAAGAAGCTCGTTGTATATATGTATATATATATATGTGTATGTGTTTGTTTGTTTGTGTGTGTGTCTGTGTAAGTTTGTGTCTGTGTTTGGTCCCCCAACATCGCTTGACAACCGATGCTGGCGTGCTTACGTCCCCGTAACTTAGCGGTTCAGCAAAAAGTGTCCGATGGAATAAGCACTAGGCTTACAAAGAATAAGTCCTAGGGTCGATTTTCTCGACTTAAGGCGGTGCTCCAGCATGGCCACAGTCAAATGACTGAAACAAGTAAAAGAGTAAAAGAGTAATACTAGCACTACATTGTCTTCATTTAGTATTTTTTTTATTAGATTTGTGAGTGTGTTTTTAAGAGCCATGAAGGTCAATTCAGTGAATTAGATTAAGCTAAGTACTTTGATATCAAGCTGCCTCTGAAATATCGGGCAGAAGTGACGAGTGCTTGCACTGCCTCCATTATATATTATCGCCTGACCATCTTGCTTTGCCATATTTAAGTCTAATCAAACTGAAGCTCATACTTTTCTGCTTTCTGCGTATGGGAGGCGTTCCACTGTTCAGACGCTCCATTATCGGCTAAATAGAAGACTGAGAATGCCGTGGCTACTAATAAGTATAAATAGTGATAAGAAGACATGAACCTACATATACAACGTCTCCTTTAACGCCACATGTGTGTGGTCGCTCTTCCACAGCTCAACTCTTTGACTGAACTGCTGTCCTGGCACCTGGAGTGTCGTCAGGCCCTGAAAGGCCTCTGTCTATTGAGCAAAACTCTCAGTGGAAGTTCCACTTTGGCATTCTATAGAAGGTTAGCGGCGGGCAAATGCAACGACGTTCTTCGGGAAATTCTGGGCATCGACGAGAATCAACTGGTTGGTCTGTTCCGGAGGACTTTCGGGTCGGGGTGTATGGATAACTTTCATATATTCTTGATCCAGCAGCGACACGGATGTCATTGCTGGTTCGGGATATACTCTACAGGCATGGAAGTGCTGTCAACCGGGATTGCCCGAGATGCACCTAGAGTGACGAAACTTCTGTACGCCCTCGTCCAGTTCCCGAGAATTGCAGACTTGTGGGTTTACGTACAACAGCTGCTGTCACATGTAGGACAGATCCGGCTATCGGCTAAATCCACTATGAAGATTGTCCCGCTGCCTTCCTTTGGCCGGAAAGGACAGGCACTGTTTCTTTATCTCTTGGTCTTAGCGAAAGAGGTTGTGTGACGGACAAGATTGAAAGGGACTTAATAAAGATACTTTCCTTTTCGATCGAGTTCTTACTTTGTCAAGTTCCACTTGAAAAAGAAAGTGAAGATACAAAGGAAGGTGCTGCCTCCCAGCAATTTGAGTGAATCATGCAAAGAATGGTCTGAGTAAACGGAACAAATGTAAGCCTGCGGCTGTAAGTCGAATGAAGACGATGTGCAGAAGGCATCTGCCCTAGTATCCAGGGACTCCACGTGCGGCTGCAGAATGTCTCCCGTTTTAGGGGAAATTGTTGTTGTTAAATTTTATGTTAAAATCATTTTCACTAGTTATACGATTCATTTTACGTAACGCCTCATTTTCCTACACCGTACCGAATATTTTTTGTGAGCCCTTAGTGGTTAATAAAAAAAACCTTCTTCTTCTTCTTCTTCTTCTTCTTCTTCTTCTTCTTCTTCTTCTTC
>NC_068991.1:26339887-26349011 GCF_001194135.2 Octopus bimaculoides
TCTTGTTCTTGTTCTTGTTCTTGTTCTTGTTCTTGTTTTTCTTGTTGTTGTTGTTGTTGTTCTTCTTCTTCTTCTTCTTCTTCTTCTTCTTCTTCTTCTTCTTTTTTTTCTTCTTCTTCTTGTTCTTGTTCTTTTTCTTCTTCTTCTTCTTCTTCTTCTTCTTCTTCTTCTTCTTCTTCACATTATCATTATTACTATTCTTATTATTATTGGCATTATCATAATCATCATCATCAGCATCATCGCCATCATCATCATCATCATCATCATCATCATCATCATCATCATCATCATCACCACCATCATCATCATCATCATCATCATCATAGTTACTCCATTTTGTAAACATTAATTATACTAGTATAACTTTACCTTAATAGTGTATTCTTTCTGGAGATGCGAAGTACTATTACTTACAAATATGACTCAAGCCAATTCTGACCACAATAGCTTGAACGTCTTTTTTTTTGAATAGTAACATATTTTAAAACATATATAAACAGAAAGATACAAAACATGATAACACATCAACATACCTAGTTCTAAGCAGTTCCATGACATTAACAAATGAAGTGTATAAGCATGTACCAGATTCAGTACATGTGCATGATAACGATCTGGTGACACCTATCTGATACCTGCAGGTCCAACATGACAAGGAAATGAACATTCAATCAAAGAGTGGAAAGCAAATGCTACTATACTAATTGATAAATCAATCATCAAATCTTTCCAAAACATTGTCAAAATAGCAGAGGCGTGTCTGTCAAACTACAATGGAATTGGATTTAGAATATTCAATGCGTGGCACATGAAAGCATAAAACAACATTCAGTAAAAACCGGGCGCTGATTATGATGAAATATCTGAACAAAATGATATGAAACATACCAAGTCTAGCAAAATTGAGCCCATTCCAAAGCACGGTTCAGCTGGTTACAGTTCAAGATTGTAGGTAAGTCACTTTAATGTTGATAGCAAACAGTAAACAATCACCACTGAATAAAATAAAATGTAAGATTACACATCCGAGAGTAAGATACAGTGAACGCTCAACATATTCTAAACAGCTTTAAACAGGTATTATACCAGAAAACATACACCACACACTCTACACAATCTCAAGTTGATATTGAAATACAGAGTACATACGACTGATAAGCATGATGCCATAAAATCACAACGCTCATAGCATGTAATCTCCACAGCGGGAAACCAATGCAACTGTACATAAAATTAGTAAGAAGAAACCAAAATCCTAGAAAGAGTAAAGCAAATGTAATATACAAACACAGGGGCACACTGCTAGTAGACAATGCTGTACCAACACAGTGCAAGTTTGAGGGGAGGGGGATGATTAAGATACATTAACTGCAGTACTTGACTGGGGCTTGTTTTATCGTCCCCCAAAACTATGGAAGCCAAAGTCGAATTTGCTGCGCAATTTCAACTCAAAACGCAGTGCAGGAAGAAATGACGCTAGTGCGCAAAAAACAACTCGACCAGCGCTTTACCCTAATAACACTGAAGATGATTATGATGATGATGATGATGATGATAATAATAATAATAATAATAATAATAATAATAATAATAATAATAATAATAATAATAATAATAATAAATGCCCCAGGCAGTGGCTCTCTTTGCTTCTGATCTTAACTCATTGGAAGTGTTATCATGTACATTGTTTTGTCTTCGTATAAAAGACAAGCGACAGTAAATATTCTGCTTAATACCACAGATTTGCTTGTCAGTTGCTTCACCACAACAATTTGAACATATCCTTTGGTGGCTAACGGCATGTGCATCACTCATCACGAGCAGAAGTAGTGGGGAGAATCATAGGCATGTGTTGAGAGGAACTGTTTGGGGTTAGGAAAGCGTTACTCATATAGTAAGTGAATTTAGCAAACTGGCACAGAAAGAATTCAAGAAAAGACGTGACAATATTGGCTTCAAAGCTGAATTGCTGAAACATAATTTCGGCAATAAACTCGCGCGCAGTCACAGTAATTTGTTATGGCGCAGGAATCCTGAAGTGAACCGAGGAGGAGCTAATGGAGATGGACAGGGAGTCTAGAAAGCTCATAACGATGCATAGAGCCCATCATCTACTGATCGCCTATACACGAAGAAAGCAAATGGAGGAAGCGAACTGATAAGTTTAGAAGATTGAGTGCGTATCGAACTCGAGAGCTTAATGAGATACCTAGCCCAAAGTAAGGAAACCTTGCTAGCGATAGTTAGGAACGATGGAGTATTGAGAGCAGAACAAAGGGAAAACAAAGGAAGAAGTACAAAAAGGACAAGAAGAAGAATTACGCAAGAGGAACTACAAAATGAATTCCGTGTAGGTAGCCACAACAGAAGTTGCTGGAAAAAGTAAGTGCGATTGGCTGATGAAAGGAACTCTAACAAAGAGACCAAGAGCATTGTGAAGGCAAGGCAGGACCAAGCTCTGGTAACGAACTGGAGTGTCAACCTGCGAGATGAGCAAGTGTCTCCGCTGTGCTGCATCTCCACTAGACTGGCTGAAACCATTGCTCTATCGAGAACGAATGCTTTGAACTTGCCCAAAACTACTACAATTTATAGCAACACGACCAGGTAGCGAAAGTCCTACATTGGAAATTGTGCGAAAAGTGGGGGCTAGAGAGAAGCAAGACATGGTATGAGTACAAACCACAGAGTCGGAAGCTAGCAGAAATCCTCTGGGATTTCCCAATCCAAACAGATCAGATGCTAGAGCATAACAGACTAGACATAGTGGTGGTGGACAAGGTACACCACATATGCTATATACTTGATGTTCCATGCCACTTTCATCCTCGAATAGTCAAGAAAGAAGGCGAAAAGGTAGATAGATACAAGCTCCTTATGTACGAAATATTTTGGCTGGAAAATGAAACATGTGAAGATAGTGCCAATTATTGTTGGGTCCTTGGGTAGAGTATGAGAAGGTATCAAGAGGAATATAACGGAAATTGGAATAAAGTGCCCAGTAGAACTGTTACAAAGGTTTGCCTTCCCTGGCATGGCCAGAATAATCAGGAAAGTATTAGATAGCTGAAAAGAACGAATAGCATGGTACCGTAGGGTGCAGACAGTAAACCCGTCACGCATGTAAGACTCTAGGAGCTCCAACAAAACCAGTGATAGAGAGAAAATAATAATAATAATAATAATAATAATACTAATAATAATAATAATAATAATAATAATATGAAGAAGAAGAAAAAGAAGATGATCAGAAAGAGGGAAAAGTAGAAGAAGAAGAAGAAGAAGAAGAAGAAGAAGAAGAAGAAGAAGAAGAAGAAGAAGAAGAAGAAGAAGACGAAGAAAGAAAAAGAAGCAGTAGAAAAAGAAGATAATGATAATCAGGATGAATTTCTTAATTCGATATTTCGACATATAAATCTACACACATACATACGATGTTGTATCGCAGTCTCTTGTCCGTGAACGTCTTTTCATCCTGCGGAGACGAATCTTTTGTAGCTATTTTACATATCTGTATTTTCTCATGTTAACTATCTAATTCTCGTCAGTTTCTATCATTACCTTGAGAATAGTCTGTCATTTCTTTCCAGTCTTCAGTAGCTTGCCATAGATGCCCAATAAACACAAGCAACCTAACTTTCATAAGCGAAGTACAAAACAACAACGAATGGGAATATAAAGGAACATGCAGCGATGTTTCACTCGGAAATAGTAGTCACGAAGTTTGCCAATTGAATATAATTTCATTTTTCAATAATGCCCCATACGGCTTCAGTAGCTGTTTTCAAATAGTCCACGCACTTTTGAGAAAATATAAAATGAATAAATAACCGAAACTGTATGCACTTCATCACCTTCTATTAAATAAAGCAAATCTTTTCAAAATTGCCCAAGATATTGTTTTCTCTACCGTACGATCTCGGTATTACTTGTGTTGCATGTTCTTAGATTACTTACACTACTTACACCAGAAATTATAAAAATCCTCCGGCCATAACAAAAAAAAAGACAATATCTATTTAAAATTGGAAATATGTTGACGAAGACGCAAGCATGGTTGTATGGTTAAGAATTCCACTTCGCAAAAGTGGTTTCGTGATCAGTCCCACAGCATGGCATTAACGATTCAGCAACAGAATGGGGCCTACCAAATAAATGAATATGAGAAACTGAAACTGAAACACCCCCCCCCCACACACACACACTCACACACACACACATACACACACCCACGTGTGCGTGCGTGTGTGTGTATGTGTGCCTGCGTGTGTGTGCACGTGTGTGTTTGTGAGTGTGTGTGTTTGTGAGTGTGTGTGTTTGTGTTTGTTTAACACAAACGCAGTTTAACAATCGGTTATGTCTGTTAGCATCTGCTTACATAGCAGTTCGTCAAAAACATACGACAGGTAATGTATCGGTTCTAAGATTTGTACCAAGGTAAACTTGTTCGGCTAAATCTTTGAAGGCAATAGTCCAGCATGGTTGCAGTGCATTGAATTGAAAGTAAATAGAAACGAAATAATAAAAACACTTCGAACATTGCAGAAATGATAGTAGATTTGTGAATATTCTAGTGCTGTCGTTTAAGAAGGAATCATGTGATACCATTCTTGAATATCCAAAAAGTTATAAGCGCAAAGAATTCGAGAATGTCATTTCCACAGACAACACTCTATAAGGATCTAGAAGCTTAAGATATACAGGTTAGATGACACAGCTTCCAAACAAATACCTAGAGAATTTGAAAGCTATGTTCACTGCCAAACGAAAATTCTAATTTCATATAAAGGAATGAAGTCACCGAGGAGCATTGACAATATTTTCCAAGAAATACACGTCATAAAACAAGATAGGAAATAAAGCGAAAGTTTCCAGATATGATATCAGTAAATATTGAAGGACAATAAACTAGCAAAGTATCATACAACGTATATATTGAAGTTCTTTCTTGCTGGAAAAGCTTGCATTAAATTTCCTTGAGAAGTAAATACAAGTGATAGAAATGGGAGCTTTAAAAGAGAAACATACACCCGCTGCGTATAGGGTAAGTAGAGCTGTTTGCTGTTGAAATAATGGTTGAAACAAGAAACATTAAAAGGGATCACGTTTGGGAAAAATACGTCGTGGTTAAAGAATTCAAATAGTGTAAGTGACACCTAAACTGAAACACAGCAATGGCATCTTCAAACAATGTTACTCAGAAATCTTAAAATTCAGAACAATCGTAATCTTAAAATAACAATTACGATATTGACAAAAGAATCTATTAGCTTAACAGGTGAAATATTATTCGTGAAGAAGACAAAAAAATGTATTGAAACAAAACAAAATTATTTCAAGAGAAAAACTTTAAGATTATAGAAAAAAAAAACAACTATTAATAGGACTACAAACGGAAAGTTTCAAACATATTTTAGGAATATGAAAATGAATTAATGTAGCGAACAAATGAAAATTATATCATATGCCACGATAAGAATAGGGTGATTTCACAGTGGAACATATACTGGATGCCATGATAGGTAAAAGAAATCGAACACCAACCGGCAAAAATGTGTAAGAGAGGCGCAATTATAATAAACTGCTCCTTGCATGAAATTTAAGTCGTAGAAGACTCATATATGAAACAAGGAGAATATGTTTATAAGTAGCATGAATATTAAAAGAAATTACTTGTATGACATTGTTTTAAAGAATTCATGGATAGTTGAGACAATGATGATATATAAATTCCGTGGTATGTGGTTAGAAGTTTGCTTTCCAGCCCCAGGACAAGTGTCTTCTAACATAGCCTCAGGCCGACCAAAACCTTGTGAGCCGACTTCTTTGATGGAAACTGAAAGAAGCATGTTGTATATTTATATAATTTAATGATTATTTCTCTCTCTTTTTCAGATCGTAGTATAAATTAAGCTGACATGCGTGACCTCACTGAGTTCGAATAGCGCAAATGGTTGGTGCTCGAATGGCCGGAGCTGCCGTCACCAGAACAGCTCAGCTTGGTTGCTCGAGAGCTACTATATCAAGGAACATGAGTGAGTTTGAGAAGCAAGTTAAAAGCTCAAGTAGGAGCAATAAGTCTGGCAGGACTTCCAAGTTCACTGAAAGAAACTGACGAATGTTGAATCGCACTGTGATTAAAAATCACCAGACAACTGCCTCTACAATGACTACAAGGTTGAATCAACATCTGACTGGTCCAGTTTCGACCAAAACTGTTTGCTGTGAAACTGGATATCGTGGAAGAGCCGCTATCAAGAAATCTCTGCTTTCTCATCAAAACATTCAGAATGGCTGAACTAGTGCAGAGATCACGAGGACTGGTCGATAGACCGATGGAAGCAAATAATATTCTCCGACAAGTCCATTGATTCTCGTTTCCGCAGTGCAGGGCGAATTTATGTGTGGAGGCAGCCCGGAAAGCTTTTAATCCTGACTGCCTTCTTCCTACAGTGAAGCACGGTGGAGGGTCTGCAATGGTTTTGGCAGCCATTTCTTGGAATTCTCTTGGTCGAATCATTTCCCTGCATGGTAGAATCAGCAGCAGTGATTATGTGAATATTTTGGGAAATCATGTTATTCCCATTGTCCAGACATTATTCCTTGATGGTGAGTGTAGCTTCCAGGTTGATAATGCTACAATACATACACCTCTCATGTGGTTAAGAATTGGTATGAAGAGCATAGTTGTGAGCTACAACACATAGAGTGACTCCCTCAATCTCCAGACCGTAATATTATTGAACACCTTTGGTGCATCTTGGAGCGACAAGTTAGATGTAGTTACACTCCACCGTCGTGCTTGCAACAGCTGAAGCAAGTTTTCCAGGAAGAATAACTCACAATTCCTCTCAATGAAGTCAGGAAGCTGTATAAATCAATTCCTAGACGGATCGAAGCTGTTGAGAAAGCGAAAGGAGGACGAACTCCATATTAAATAAATATTCATTGAATTTAACACGTGTTCCGATTAATTTGCCCAACCCCTGTATATATGTATATATGTATGTGTGCCTGTGCTTGTCCCACCGCCATCGCTTGACAACCGACACTGGTGTGTTTATGTACCCGTAACTTAGCGGTTCGGTAAAAGAGAGGCTAGAATAAATACTAATCTTACAAAGAATAAGTCGTGTAGTCGATTTCTTCGACTAATACATTTTAAGGCGGTGCTCCAGCTTGACCGCAGTCAAATGACTGAAACAAGTAAATGAATAGGCACAAGGCCTGAGTTTCAGTGGAAATGACAATACTAGTCAATTAAATCGGCCCCTCTATGTAACTAGTGCTCATTTCATCGACCCCGAAAGGATGAAAGGCAAAGTCAATCACGACAGAATTCGAACTCTGATAGAAAAGACAGACGAAATGCTGCTAAGCATTCTGCCCGGCACGATAATGATTCTGCCAAGTCTCCGCCTTTCGAATGTATATAAATTTTTACCAAATATTATTAGGTCATGAAAACAAGAAAATCAATATGGGAAAATGACTGTTAGGATACATGGCACCAAATGTGACCTAAAACTTATATAGACTTCTATTTCCTGTTCTGTATCAGAAATACAGCGGTATTGTTAAGATTTTCTTGATAACTAGAGCGATTTAGAAACCTCACACAGTCCAGTATGTAAAGAAAGAAATGATTAAAAGACTAGCACCATCATCTTTACCATTAATGTAGAATCAATTTTTTTCTTCTGTCCTTTCTTTATATCGTTATTGTCCCTGGTGTATACATGGCAATCTCCAGTCTCCATTTCTTCTTCACCACTGAAAGTCGTTTGGAATGGTTCAGCTGACGGATTTTCTAATTCGTACACTGCTGGTGAACTAAACCTATAAGGCCCCTAATGCATCAATTTTGAAGTGGGAATATTTATGTATGAGGCGATTCAAGTCCTTTGTATTTCCATTATAGTTATTCCTATGGCTGTAATTTATACTGATTTCTGAAAACACAATGTTGCATCTACGAGCATGAAATCTGTTGTCGCATTTTAGGCTCAGATTGTGGTTATTCGTTATGGTTTCCTTTGAATTCTAACTTCTATGCAGAATACTTGAAGTGCTAGTTACCTCTGTGTATGAAACGTTCTGATTGAGCATTAAGTCTGAATGATATTCGTGTACATATAACTCAGGATAGAATTCTGAATATCCGGAGCCATCAAACCAGATCATTATGTAGGGTCCACAAAACAACATTTTTATAAGATACCTTCACCTGTTCTTAACTGCAGATTTAACAATAAGACAAGTATCAAAATAATGCCAATATATCTGGCTGTGATACTTGTATTGTGCAGTAAACCAAACAACCCTGTGGCCATACGAATCACCAACTCTGTATGGTGTCACAGCTCATAATCTATCTCAAACACTATTTACTTGCTTCATTGTACATTGATTCAGTCAAGGCCTCCTGCCACGAACCAAGTAAAGCTGCTTCAACCCCTATTCCACAGGCATATTTCTAAAGAAATGTACGCCACAATACTTTTATATTACTCTCGTTCAAATCCCACGGAATTTAAAATCAAATAGTAAAAAAATATAACAAAATATTATTTATTTTAGTAGCTTGCCAATTATACGAAATAAACCTTTGGCTACATTTTTTTCCGTGAGAAGGTAAACAGTCAATATTATAGATCTCCATTAAGATTTGCTATTTGTTTTATTAAAACCAGAAGCAAGAATCGCTAGATGGATCGCGTCGAAATTTCGAATCACCATCTTACGAACTGAAACTTACGATTCCAATGAACATTACATGACATCCAACTGACTTTGATGAAGCGATTAAACATATGATAGTCTTTCTATCTCTCTTATATAAAACATTTTGTACAGTCCCATATACTTTTACTATAGATTGTAATCAATAAAGATTATTGTCTACGTGGATTTGATCGATTGCATAACAAATGAAATTAGAATCAAGCAATGGCAATTCATTAAACTGTGCATTACATCTTCTGAGATGGCTACACACATACAGGTGCGAATATATTCATACGCACACACAAAGATAATTCTATAACTGCTCCCAGTTGGTTGTAACTTTGAAACAATTTTATGTGTGTGTGTCTATATGTATGTATATATGTATGTATAT
>NC_068991.1:26354067-26355152 GCF_001194135.2 Octopus bimaculoides
TATTTGTCTCAGTCATTTGAGTGCGGCCATGCTGGAGCACCTCATTTAGTCGAGCAAATCGACCCCATGACTTATTCTTTGTAAACCTAGTACTTATTCTATCGGTTAATTTTGCCGAACCGCTAAGTTACGGGGACGGGGACGTAAACACACCAGCATCAGTTGTCAAGCGATGGTGGGGGGACAAACACACACAAAGATATGCAGACACATACATACATACATACATAATACATACATACATATATATATATATATATATATATACGATGGACTTCTTTCAGTTTCTGTCTACCAAATCCATCCACAAGGCTTTGGTCGGCCCGAGGCTATAGTAGAAGACACTTGCCCAAGGTCCAACACAATGTGACTCATCCCAGAACCATGTGGTTGGTAAGCAAGCCACTTGCCACACAGCTATTCCTGCGCCTATATTTAAATATTTTAAGAAGGAAAAAAAGTATAATAATAACAATACGTTAGATGTCTTTTTTATACTAATAGAAATAATAACACTTTACATACTAACACTACTAAGGGACCTAATCGTAATCCTGTAGCTAGAACTTGTGATTATTGGTTTAAGGATAAATGTTATCTCAATAAGTTTTGCATGCAAAATAATTTTGTATATAGACGTAGGGTAAAATCTTGAAGAAATAGTTATTTCTACTTAGGGTGAACCGAAAATTTTATTAAATGACGTATTGCATACCATGAATATACATTTAGAAACAAATAAGTCATGTAACATCAATTAAAGTAAATTTATATGGATGTTAAAAGATAATAATAAATGATATAACATTAAATCGCAAATACTTAGTTATGCTCTATCGTATGAAATTGCTGATAATAGATGTAATCTTAGTCTGGTGGAAGCATATAAAAATTTAACATCAAGAGTGAAACTTCTTAACAGAAGACAAGAACGTGTTTCATCTTGTAAGCAATCTTCAAAAAATGTGCTTAGAAAATATAATTAAGCTGAATTGATTATTTGAAGGATTATTGGATATTAAATTATAAACTATTTTAGATAATTAAATGCTACATTCTTATGTAATCATTAGACTATATATATA
>NC_068991.1:26356575-26359650 GCF_001194135.2 Octopus bimaculoides
TGTGCTTTTAATTATTAATTTTTCTATATGTGATAGTGGGTTTTCATCGATGAGTTCTTGAAAATTGGTTATTTTCCCTAAAACTATATATATTTTATATATACTTTATCTATAAGGCTCAATTTAATTTTTTATAAATTGATTTTAATTGAGTTTTTTACCTGTAATTTTGGATTTTGTCCCTAATAATATTATTATATATATATATATATATATCTGTATATATGTAGAGGTATGTATGTAAGTTTATATGTATATATATACATGTGTCTATATGTGTATGTATATGTATGTACACCTCTACTATCTCTATTATTTAGTACATTGATTGGAATCATCTATGCATTATCAATATTTTATTAAGTAATATAATACTAAATATTTATTTATCTAAAAGTATACTGTGAGTAAATTATTCTATAATAACGTTTACTTAAATTCCATTATATTGTATTATAATTCTATATTAGCTATAATTATCTTAAATAGTTGTCAATTTATATCTTATTTAGTTTACTTTTATTTTATAGAGGTATTCATTATACATACATACATACATACATACATACATACATACATACACACATTTATATATATATATATATATTTACCTGTAAATAACAAATGAAAGACAAAAGATGGAATATACGAGAATATATTATTAATCACAACAATTGTTTCGTCGTATGATAACTAAATAAAAAACTCGTTCAAATGACTGTTCCATAATGACTGTTCCATAATGACTGTTCCATATTGCAACTTCTCGTTTTGTAGAGAGATAAATTACAACAAACGGAAACGGAAAACCGCAAAAAATGAACATGCGGAAATAAGGACGATAGCACGACAACGACAAACAGGACAAAACAAAAACGCAGATCATTCGCACCCAATTGCCTCTTCAGTTGGGGTCCAGAAGGTCTACTTAATTTCACTCATCTTTGTTAATTATCTATAAATATTTTTATTCATTTGGCTAAACAAATACTGATTTGTATTATGTATTGCTATGTGTATATATGTATATATATATATGTCTCTCTCTCTCTCTCTCTCTCTCTCTCCCTATACATATATGTGTATATATATATATATATATATATATGTATATGTTATGAGCGAAAGTGGTGTCATTTAGACCCAGAGGTTTCAGGTAATGCTGAGCAAGTTCTCCGATGAAGGGATATAATAAATATTCTGGAAACAGCTGTAGGACCTACTATCTATAACTGTTCTATATTATACACAGCCTTGGTTTTTTTTTATCTCATTGCGGTATCCTTATATATATATATATGCATCTATGTATGTGTACATGTGTGTATACATTGCATATGAATCAATGTATGCATGTTTGTGTGTCTATAGTTATTATATATATCTATATATATATATGTATATATATGTGTGTGTGTGAGTATGTGTGAATATTATAAGCATTACGGTATGACATATTGCTATTATAAACTCAGTAAATATAGTACAGGAAAAGAGTAATTATGATAATGATATTGAAGTCATTAGTATATTTTAATGTTATGTTGTTTTATGTTCAATGATCTTGAAAGTAATTATATCAAATTAAATTAAATTTTGAAGTAGAGCCTATTGTAAATATTATACATTTCTATTATTATATTGTTCTATTCGTGATTATGAGTGCATTAAATTATGAACATATTGATTTAAAGTGAATTATATCCCTTGAGGAATAAGAAGTTTTTTTTTTATGTGTGTAAAAGTTAGTATAGATAAAAATTATTCTTACACAAACAACTGTACACCATATTAAAAGCATTCTTTGCAACTTACTTTTTCTGAAATTATGTCCCGTCTATTCTTCCTAAGTATAAGTGCATTTAAACACTACAATTAGATATTTCTTTTCAAAAATCTTTTAATTTTAATTTTAGCCTTATTTTTTTTCAGGATGGGGTAATGAGTAATCATGAAAAGGACATTGAGGAACTCATTATAATTAATTTTTTATTTAGATAATTGGTTAATTCAGCGTTTATTTAAATTTTAAGATAATAACGTTGTTATGATAATATTTTTTAGAAAGTTTCTTTCTTGTATAAACTACATAATTTTTAATTATTAATCTTTGATGTTTAGTAATGGATATTATAAATAATTAATGCAATATAGTTTATAATATTATTTGCTATTGGACTAGAGATTATAAACTATTTTAAATTTATCATTTTGCTATTCAACCATAGATAAATAGCGTTTTGTAATTATAATAACCTGTATTTTTTTTTATAATATGAGCAAATGAAAGGGGTATTGTTCTTTGTTATACAAATATTTTTAAAGATATTTTAATAATATTGTTTGTAGTAATTTAATGAAATAAGTGCGCAAAAACATATTTAGATTAAAATACCTAATGGTATACAAATATATTTTATGACCATTATATTAGTTTATTTTTCATATTTAAAAAAAATGTTATCATAGTTTTTGTTTTTAATTATCGACGCTCAAGCTCGAAAACATAAATCTCTTAATCGTCATATATAAAAAATTACACTGAAGAGATTCGTACCCACAAACAATGAATTTTTATGATTTTATTATGGGTAAGAATTGAAAAAATTGTATGTAATTTGTATTTAATACTTATTATTTATTATATTTCATTATTATACGAATATAACATGATATAAAGTTAATATATTTTAATTTTTGAATTGACAATTATATATATCTATTTTCTATTCATTTTTAAAGATTTAATATATACCCATCTCAATTGTAAAATTTTTCTCTAAAAAATTCGGTACTAATAGTGGAGCCAGTGAAAGATTGAATGTTTTCATCCATATTTTCCTTGTGCGTGTGTGTGTGTGTGTATTTATATATATGCGTGTGTGTATATATATTATTTTCTTGTTTTAGTCGTTTGACTGCGTGACTCTAGGGCATATTCTTAGTACTTATTCGATCGGTTAGTTTTTGCCGAAACGCTAATGACGTACACACACCAATATCGGTTGTCAAGCGATGGTGGGAGGACAAACTGAGACCCAAATTACAAATACTCACGTATATATATATATATAT
>NC_068991.1:26364251-26367061 GCF_001194135.2 Octopus bimaculoides
ATATATATATATATATACAGAAAGCCGACAGGAATTGTGTTCCATTCACAGCATTATCGAGGTCAATCAATATAAATCAAATCGATAATGAATATCTAGAACAGGAAATTGAAATCTAACTGAAAGAATGTCATTTAGAACAGTCGAGCATTTCGAAAAGCGCCATTAATTCTTCGCATCATGAAATTTCAAATTGAATGATTTTTGAAAGCAGCTACCCTCAAAGTTTGGATTACATAAGTTCACATTGAAATTTATCCCTCATATGTTTGCATGACTTTTAAATGTGACATCATAGCTTCTATTATGTAAACATATTATGTTATAAGTTAACAATAAGTTTATAATACATGGCTTAGAGATGAGCCAGATCATTGTTTGATGTAATTTTGATTTGATACAGTAACTACCACAAAATCTGGAAAGAATGCAGTATGATACAAATCATTTACTAATTTTCCTATAAAATATATATCCCTATGCAAGTAATGTAGGTGAAGTTCACCGAACTGTAAATAGATTACAGCGAATTAGCGTAATGAGCAATGTGTTTTGTAGTTTTTTTTAGTATTTTCTCATGATATGTGGAGCTCCAAATCTTTTCCTTTGTCGATAAAAGAGTACGAATTCAGATTATTACATTGGCAGAAATCTAAGAACATTGAAGCAAATCTCTGGCAGTACTTTTTTCTGTCTCTCGGCTCTTTGCGTTTTGAGTTCAATCCCTACAAGGTGGGTACTGAAAAGTTCCATACCTTGGGTAAGAGAAAATAAGGATGATCAGTTAATTATGATTTTATTCAACATATTCCCATCTCAGATTCATACACTTATGGTAGCATCCCTTCAGTTTTTCTAAGCTCTGTAAAAGAACTCGGAAGGTTAAGCCTCCAGCCTTTCACAACACTCTTAACGTCAGGAACTTTTCAGCAAGCTCTCATATTTTTATGGTAAGATGTTGGCTTAACATCAGCGCATGTGTCCTTTATTAGCGAAGTACGTTCTGTTGTAGACTCTTGGGCCACAAGTTTCCGATTTCAGGATAACTTCTTCTCACCAACCTGGGAGCCCCGGTGAAAGGTCACGGAGACTGAATTCCTTCCTGACTAAAGAATAATGTTTTAGAATATACAGATTGGCGTGTTTAATACAAAAAATTTACCAGTAAAAGAAACAAGATGTCTGATTTTAGTGCAAGTAAATGCGCTATATCGTTATTAGATCATAAGTTAGAAGCCAAAATCGCCTTCAAGTCATTTTACTTTCAATAAGGACATAACGTTAAATAATATAGCCTGGTCATTAAATAAAGTTAAGCACTCCAGGTCACAACCCGCTACTAGTACCAAAAATTGGAATCGCAATCACAATATTATTTGGACAATTCTCTGAGGACTTGGCCACCAGCATTTTACAACAATTCACTGATCCAAACATGTCATCATAAACGAGATATATACACACAACCAGAACACATATCAGTGAACACAACTCACATACTGGTTCGTTTATACACATGCACACACACGCCGCCCTACGCAGAGGCACACATAATTTTAAGCTTGCACATACCTACATTCGCACACCCTCGCACCCATTCACACATACACCCTCGCACACACAATTTTTACATGTACACTCGGGCTTGCGGACCCATTTCAGCCGGGTCACCATTAATTTTTATATCTCTTATACTTTGCCTTTTTTTCCCCGTCATTTCATCATGTCATTTTCATCCTTCACATCATTTTCACTAAGCGTTTTTTCCTTCTCTCTCAATGGTTTCCTCTCATCCCTTTCTGTCGAAGATCATAGACCCCAAACGTCAAACTAATGCACCTGCTTCTTGTTCACTCACCAGTCTTCATCTTATAGGTTTGTGTAAATTTGAACTATATATGAGTCTGTGTAAATTTGAACTATATATGAGTACAAATCTTGTATATAAATGTACCGTGCACACAGGTGAAGGGCCGAAGGCTGATTCTTTTAAGAATCGTTATTGCAACCATGTCAACAGCTTCAAGACAATCAATAACAGGCATTCGACATCTTTGGCAGATTTTGTATGTCAACTGGAGGAAGATGATATTAAGTACAACATAGCTTGGTCCATAGTAAGGCAGTATCATTGTAAGGCAGTATCATTGTAAGGCAGTATCATGCAGTATCATTTTCAGAAGATGTCGACTTTTTCCGAGGAATCCCTGTCTATTCTGTGGACTAATGAGACAATCATTAATACAATTTCTGAAAGACTCTGAAGATGCCGACAAACATATAAATGTACTTTCGCACAATGCAGCGGGAATGAATTTGAGTAACTGTTCACGTAATTTACTTTAAGGTTTGGATGAATTAAGTTTAGTTCTAATCCCTCCATTCTTATAAACACCAAGTTGCTATTTGACTGGCTGTGTGATCGTGATGCCCCAAGCTACACGTGTGCATATGCTTATATTTTATCGGATGCTTGTATGAGTGAGTGTGCACGTGCCATGCAACTTGCACGAGGACGTTTCTACATCCATATCTGTAAGCGGTTATTTTTAAATACTTCTCTCGCTGTATTGCAGGTTCGTTTCTTTTTTGCACCTGTGGTTTTATTTTTGATTTTCTATATAAATGAAGATATTGCCTTCGTTTTGCTGCTTTTCATTCTACAAAATGGCAGTCTACATAGCAGAAGTGTTATTTTAACGAGTTGTATCTATCTATCACCCAATAAGACACATCTGCACCGCCGGATGCTCGTAAACCAGCTGTTAAGTATCCCACCCCTGAGAGATGGATGCTAGATGTGTGGGAAC
>NC_068991.1:26367175-26372680 GCF_001194135.2 Octopus bimaculoides
ATATATATATATATATATATATATATATATGTATGTATGTATGTATGTATGTATGTATGTATGTATGTATGTATAGGCTGGTAGACAGATATCGTCAGTGTTGTGCAATCTTAATTTGGGTTGGGAAGTGTTGCTTCAATTTAAAAATTCCTTATGGCAAAGTTTATTATTATATTATAAATGTATTCTTAACGGGTATCGCGAAATTCCACATAAGTTTACATTTACACCAACAAAATAGTTATTCTTAACTTTATATGTTTTCTGTGAATGTCGAATTATTACATTTCTATAGAGGATAAAGCATTGCGAACTGTCCATAACTATTGTAAGCCTAAACAATCTGTGATGCATATACTTATACATAAAACTTAATAATATCTGGATTTATGAAATGCCGACTAGAAATGAAAAGAGAACGTATGGTAATTTAATTTATAAACAGTTTCCTGTATTTGAATATAGATAAATTACGAACAATATGAGGGAAATATTCAATCTAGTTATAAAACATAAATGAACTACACGAAGAAAGAGGCCATGTGAGGGCTTTTTAAAAACATGGTTTCTCTCTAGAAATATTATATGTAATTGAATTATCACCTTCGGATAATTAAAATGCTCGTGGATGTTAATTCAACATATAGGGTTCATCTTAGTTTCTATAGTAAAATCAAAAACCGATACAGCACGTTCATTTGTGGTATAATTGAATACCTGTATATGAAATTGTGAGTTATGTTTCTTAACGTGTCGTTTGTAACAACGTAATATAGTATATTATCAAATATCGATTTTATATATGACCTAAAAAAAATTAGGCAGGCTTAAGCGCGTGATATAGTCAATTACATAGACCCCTTTAACAGAAACGACCAAATCGATTCTAATAAGATTTGAAGTTAGTTTCTTGTGAAGGGGCGCAATTAGAGAGTTTTTTATTTTATTTTAATGGCAATGCTTAACAATTCAATCACATATTGTCATATCTTTTCAGATTTTAACACAAAAGTTATCGTAGTTTCATAGCCAGCTCACATTTTTGAAGACACTTAACAAACTTACTTTCTCAATACAATTGTAGACTTAGGTGCTTTATGCATATAATGGATTTACAAGAGTGATCGCTGTACCATGTGAGTAAATATTACAATTAACAGAAGACACTTGATATCAGGAATATTATATATCATTCATATAGGGCCCTATGTGGGCAGAATTGTTAGCACACTGGACAATCTGCATGATGCCATTTCGTCCTTATTTACATACTGAGTTCAGATTTTGTCGAGATTAATTTTGTCTTCCATCGTTTTGGGATCGTTAAAATAAGCACCGCTTGAGTACTGGGGTCAATGTAATCAACTAGCTCCATGCCTTTAAATTTCTGGCCTTGTTCATATAATTGAAAAGGATTATATACTATTCACAATAATAACTTAAATAATCAACCCTATCACACGAAATATAGTACGAAGCCACTCTTGTTAATGGTATATCGCTTTATAGACTTGACCAAATTGAATTATGAGCAAAATTTCTCTTTCATGACCAAAATATATTCTATATAAAGATGTTGTGTAGCTTCCAATGCAATATATAACGCTTGCAGGCCATTTAAAAAAAGAGTATGTTGTGATTTAAGGAGCTTCGAATCCATATCGTCATCAAATATTGTTTCAAAGATATTTTCTGAATATTTTTCCTAATTTAATACGAAGCTTCTCAAACAAAACTAAAAAAATATAACAACCTTTATGTAGTTTGATTAAACTACTGCATCCACTATAAATCAATGTTGTAATTTAGATGGAATATATATTTAAACTATGGTTGAAATATAGGAAATTTAGAAGACGGCTATTCAATGATTTGCTACTATCTTCCATGGTCTTAGCTTTCTTTTAATCCATATGTAATCATTTTATTACCCAACATAGATCATTACTACCCACGTGCTTCGCAGATATTTCTCTGTAAATCTTTCCATTTGCTTTCTCTGTATTCCTTATAGTAAATGCAATTGAATGAGCGTTCAGACAACACTTCACTAACTCAAATCCATTAAACTACGGAAAAATTTGGAGGGTACCATTAAAGCTACAGCTCGCAAACAGACTTCAGAGAGACTCCTGTACATTATTATGATTGTTACTTTCATCGATACTTACTGTCTTTATGATTGTTATAAGAAGCTAGTTTACATTTACAATTAAAGAGTAAATAGTTCCTCAGTCCTAACTTCCGAAAGTACTGAGAATTATTTGCAAATTATATTTTCACGTTCAACCTAAAAGTAGAGTCGTTAAAAATATTGTTTATTGTATCTTTATATATTTACTTGTGTGAGCGGGTATGCGTTAATACGCACAGAGACAAATCACATACACACGCACACAAACACACAAGCACAAACGCACACAGGTATATATATATTTTGTATATATATATATATATATATATATATATATATATAGTGTGATATACCATAAATAATGCGTTATTTTATACTTATATTTTTCAAAATTAAGATAAACAAAGTTCTTTTTAAAACTAAAATATACTCTCCTTTATTTTCCACAATGCTCTTCCGTCTTTGGAAGGCTTGCAAGGCCCCGGGTTCAAAATCCACTTGTCTGTGACGAAAAATACTCCTACACTACTGTTCTATCCTCCTCTACAGAACTGATATTTTCTCCGTGCAGATGATTTTGAAGACTTCAGATACGGCTTTTTGAGCCTAAATCTTGTGAAGAACTTTTGGTCATTTTCTAGACAGACACTTCTACGTAGATTCTTTTAATCCCCTGTCGTACCTAAGCACAAATAACAGTAGCTACCGGAATGAAGCACTATAGATCAAATATTAACCACATCAAAGCACAACAGTATCTCATAACACAATTCTGGGAAAAGTTATAAATATCTTAGACATGATCAGAATGTCAACCATGATACACACTTCAAAAGGGTAAAATAATAATCCGAACTCTAAGCTTAAAAGCGCATTGTCAACAATGCATTTCCAGTGACTGTCCTCACGGTTACATATTTGCCCAGTGAGATGTTCAATAATATAATTCAATGAGATTGGTGCTCGAACTCGCAAGCTGCTCAGGGTTACGGGAAAGTTCAACAGTGGAGACGTAGATAAACTATACTTTCCACGCAAGGAAAGTGAACGCGGTGTGAAGTCTGTATTGATGTCATATGAAGCACGTATTCTGACGTTGTGAGAACTTATGCAACAGAGCAAAGAGACCAGTAACTACCTTTCCCAATTTTACGATCATGAAATTAACTACATAGGATAAGTAATGAACACGAGGAGAGAAATGAAATAAGAGCTGATACAGATCTCTTCCCGCAGGGTATTGCTAAATTCTGTTTATCAAAAGAACAAAACAAATGGACTACTCCTTGGGAAAATTGTGCATAGATACTGGGCACAAAAAACTCAAACTGTAGAAGTAGTTGGTCATATCAAAAGCTTGGCATGGCATGTCGACATGTTTATGACACACCGCTCGAAAGCTACGTCCATAAATTTCAATAGTAAAAGATCCTAAACAAATAAGTGAAGCGTCAAAGACAGAAAACAGCGACAGACAACAGAAACACCACGTTGGTGCCAACAGCAATATATTGTGTTCCATATATTATATACCCCTGCATGCATGGTGCAGTGAACAGTCTGGAACACGATGAAAAATAAATAAAGCACTAACAGAAGAAAGTAACTATGTCAGAACCAATGGATTAAGGATTACAGGTCACCAAGTTAAAATGCAACAGACCAAATATTGTGTGGGAGCAGATGGAAATTATATGCTCTGTTGCGGATATCAGCTGACCTCTGAACATCAATGTCGTTAGAAAAAAAATACAGAAGAAAGATAACATCTACTGACCACTGATAAAGAGTTTGAAAATCCAGTATCCAAGATACACTTTCAGCATCATAGCTTTCAGTCTTGGGACAACAGGATATGTAACAAACCATCTGGAGCAAAGTATAATTGAACTTGGGTTTTGAGAACGCAACTCCGTTATTTATACACAAAAAAATGATCATTATATCTGGGATTATAAAAATCTGCAACAACTTCTTAACATTGTGGGGCGATAAATGAAATGAAATGCTTTGTTTCACAATCTTGCTGCAAAGTATGTGGACACTCAAACGTTAATCTAGATAAAAAAAAAGGGGGAAAGATACATACATACATACATACGCACATACATACATACATACATACATAGATATATACATACATACATACATACATAAGCGCACACACACACACAAAATGTACAAAGATGGAGAGAAAGAGATAGAGTGACGTAGGACAAACTAAGAGAGAGAGGAAGAAATATACAGATTTATAGCAATATAAATATATTTAACAATATGATGACTCGAAATCATTAATATATGTATTAATGCATGTAGTCTTTAGCTGATGCTGAATCGATATTCATTTTATATATATTTTTTTGTGTTCAAACTACTTAATTTCTTTCTAAAGATTTCTTAAGCAATAAATATTTTTATTTGTCAAATCTAAATAAATTATAGAATCATACTGGATGCCTTTGGGTTGTTCAGAAATACATTTTCCTTTCGAGAGTAAGAACTTTGAGGATTTAACTCTGGCGATATAAGAATTTTGGTTCGTTTTCAATCATAAATAACAACCTCGGTACAGTCAAGACGAATTCGAAACAAGGCGCGATCATTCTATTCTTGAGAAATGGAAAGAACAATGCCCATAAATATAACGGTCTTATTACAAAACAAGACACACATTTGGTCGTAGAGTTATAAAAGCAGTATGTATCACCACTAACGCGTGGAATTCTCAGACTTGCATTTTTGTTGACAATTACACTGGGCCGCCATTGTTGAGCTTAGCTACAATTTTGTGATAGTCCTCATTAGCAATACCTTATATTTGCTAGTCTCTTCTATTATTTAATCCCATTATTCCAATAATGGGTTGTCTAAAAAAATCAGTTAATGTTATATATTTTCATAGCCACTTAGGTTGGAGTTCTACGACTGCGGCCATATTGAATTGCCAATATTTTCTTTGGTCACACATTGCAAATAAAGATATTTTATTTGTCGACAGACAACAGAATCGTTGGCATTATAAATGATGACACTGGTTGTTTAGGCTCAAAAATTCAGGTTTTCATGTTGACTTCACAGAACATGTCGACATATCGGTGTTCCGTTAATTAATGTGCGGAGAATGTTATGAACACACTGTGAACGTATAAAGGATAATTTTTTCTGCTGTATTGCACACAACTTCGACTAGCATATCTTTCGTTTGAAATTACCGGCAAGTATTAAGTATAAATAACATACACATGCGAATTATCATTACATACATAAATACGAACATAAATACATTTATGTACACACACAGAGGCATATATGTATATATATATACATGTATATATGCATATATATATATATATATACAAATATATATA
>NC_068991.1:26372843-26373269 GCF_001194135.2 Octopus bimaculoides
TATATATATATATATATATATATATATATATTATTATTTATGTGTTTCAGCCAAGTGGCTGCGGTCATGCTGGTGAACCACCGTGATTTTCACGTTCCTTGCATGGCTCGTCTCCCCCAGCTTACATGGTCCAATCAAGTGTTTTGCTGGCACATCTGGTGTATAAGAGAATTTGACATAGCTGCCCTAAACTGCGTCTCATTACGAGTCATTGGTTCGTCTGGTATCGTGGAGAGGAAAGCGTCAAGTTTTGTCTTGAAGATCTCCGCATCCATGTCTTGCATGTCTCTCAAATGTTTTGGCAGGGCATTGAAGAGCTGAGGTCCTCTGAAACCAAGGCTGCTGCAGTATCTCGTTCTTATGTGAGATGCAGTGGACGGTAACTTTGGCACCATGCAGTGGTGACCCGTGCGGGCATTCCTGTAG
>NC_068991.1:26375193-26377912 GCF_001194135.2 Octopus bimaculoides
ATATATATATATATATATATATATATATATATATATATATATATATATATACACGAGTGAAGGGCTACCTACGACGAACCGGATTTTTGCAATATTATTTTATTCATCTATATTTTCATGTTTACCCTTTTATCTCCTTCAAGGTATTCTTTATGTGAAGCAATGCATCGGTCCAAACGCGTCTTCCACTGTTCGGAGCCGTGCTGGAACTCTTACGAACTGATGCTTTTAACGTCTCTGTCATCTTTTTACTTCATCTCTTCCATATCTGCAAATTCCGAAGCAACAGAGATCTGGATCAACTTCCAACTGTTCTGTCAGTTCACGGCATGCATTCAGTCGTGACTGCATATGATCTTCCCTGAGCAAGCGTGACACAAATCTTGTTGCAACCTTTTCGTTTGCAATTCCTTGCTGAAAATTCGTTAGCAGGAATCCAGGACATACCAGCCTTATCAACCAGTTCTTCAATGGTTGATAAGACCAGTTCATGAATTTTCATGATTTTTTCATTCAGTTGGGAGCTCTACGGTCACCCAGGACGCGGTGGGTCTTCAAGCGACAAGTGACGATTCCAAAAGCGTGAAAATCACTCGCAAACGTGATTTACTCATAGCCGCGACCTTGTAGTCATTTTGAAACTAGTAAAGTACTAGAAAGGAAGAAATACAAGATGTTGTGGGACTTCAATATTCAGACTGACACAGACATACAAGCTAGAATGCCTGATTTATTAGTAGTGGATAAAGAAAATAGAAGGTGCCAGGTAATTGACTTTACAAAATGATGAAAAATTGATATGAGAGGTATAGAAATACTAGGAAAGTATCAGGACCTAGCTATAGGAAAGTAACAGGACCTACAGAGATTATAGAAGGTGCGGGTAAAATATATCCCAGTAGTAGGTGCATTTGGAACTATCCCTAAAAGTCTGGACAGATGGATAGAGGAACTAGGCATAAACCTAGTTTAGTACAGTTCCAGAAAACAGTGATATTAGGGGCAGCTAAGATACTAAGAATGATTCTTGGCATCTAAGTTTACATGTAGGTCAACGTTAGGATTTGTTTTGTTATTCAAACAGTCTAATATGTTGTGTGTATATGAAAACAATAATGATGATGATGATGATTATTATGATGATGATGATGATGCTTATGATGATGATGATGATGATGATGATGATGATGATGAGAGTCATGACTAAATAATAATTATCATAATAACATATTCAAAATGAATGAAATAACAACGATATCAATAACAAATATTTGAACATTATGTAATTGTAGAATGAAATCGTGTTATCCTTTCAATAATAAGTGGCTTCCTGAAAGCATAATTCATAAATGTTCAGTCAACTTTCATCAACATGCGTACGAATATATAGGTGCTACTATTAAATTTGAATTAAGACATTATAACCACGTTTATTCCTTCAAATATGTAGAACATCCTAATTATACATCTTTTGCCTACTCTTATAAGGGGGTCGGAAAATTATAGAATGTATATTATCTTGTTTTATTATAAGAAATGTAGCAACCTATAAACCCGGTAGTAAATTTTTCAACATATGTTTATTAGAAATTATAGAAATATCAAACTGTAAAAACAGCTGATGCCCACATAAAAAATATAGCACATTCAAATAATTCCAAAATTTCACCAATAAAGTGTTAGAACAATATATAATTTATCCTGCTATCTATTGTCGGGCCGTTGCTATGAGAAATGTTATCAATATTGTGAGTGTAGGAACGTGTATGTGTGTCTGTACATCTGTAAATATGGCTATGAGGGGTTGGTTTATATGTGTATACATACGTTTACGTAGGTGTAAATGCATGTATAAGTGTGCACGCGCGTGTATGTATGCGAATGTATTTGTACGTGTATGTATATATGTATGAATGTTTGTATATGTGTGTGTCTGTATATATGCATATGTATTTCTGTATAGACACAAGCACGTTTCTTGCCATTATTTGTTCACATACTTACGCGCATCAGAAATGACTCATGCATATATATTATGTTTCTAATATATTTTAACTTCTCAAGAAATATTCTCTACAGTCACTGTGAATAACATAATTCTGTCTCATGGTCAGAGGTGTAAAGACACCATAAACTGCCAGAAGCGCGTCGGGTAATTCTCTGGAAAGAAGCAGTTGGCAGATAGCTTGTTTTCTATACCTTGTACCATTAGAGAGAGAGTTTTTTGTCCTAAGTAACTCAGAGAACTTGACTTAAAGGATAAATTATGTCATAAAGTTACTTTCACTAATCCAAATTCGTTTATTCTTCATCAATGTTTAAAACTGATATTGCTGCATCTATTCCAACCGTGAATCCAACTCAGTCACTGATATTCACTGTTCAGGCGATACATTTTCAGCTTTCGAATCTGCCCAGCGTTATCTCTTTTCGACATCTACTGAGGAAAGTTAAAGTGCCTTAGAAACGCGGTTGGGAGATGCCTAGAGAGAAACATTTGGCACATGTAGTGTTTTAAAACCTTTTACTATTTGGGTGCAACTTTTCCACAGTAACAGGCAAGGAAATTGCCTTTAGAATTTAAATATGTAACGAACATGTTTTAACTACACACACACACGCACGCACACGCGTGCCCTCATCTATTAATACTCATTCATCTCTCTCTCTCTCTCTCTCTCTCTCTCTCTCTCTCTATATATATATATATATATATATA
>NC_068991.1:26378261-26383608 GCF_001194135.2 Octopus bimaculoides
GCTTTTTAACAGTTGAAATATATTTTGTAAATACTGCTACATATTTTATCACTCTCTTTTGCGAACCCTCCCCAACACCGGTCCTCAAGTGGTGGTGGGGCACAGATACATACAGAAGAACACACACACACACACACACACACACACACACACACACATACACACACACCACACACACACAATCATGCATACACACGCACACACGCACGCATACACTCAAATATAGATAGAACGTGTTTCGTTCAATTTCCGCCTACCAAATACACTCAAAAGGCTTTGGTCTGGCCGAGGCTATAGTAGAAGACACTTATTCAAGATGCCTCGCAGTGGGACTGAAGCAGGAACAATGTGGTTGGGAATTCCATTGATAGAGATTGGTAAATCCGCAGCTTGTGTATAACAAAAATATGTGTAGTGTTGGAATTTTCATAGAGTCTAGAACCTCTTCATTTCCAAGCAAATTACAAAGCAACACGTCTATCCCTTTAGATATATTTATTGTAGCATAGACAACCTGGAACGTTCGAATTTTGTTACACATTGTTATAATAGGGGAAATAACTTTAAAACAATTAAGTCCAAATGTCTAAACTTCATTCATCCAGTCAGTCCACAACCCTAAAATGTATTTTGTTTTTTCGTTTTTTGCTTGTATGTATAGCACTTTCCGTGGAAATTATCTGAGAATCCTCTTGTGATAATCAGATAAACTTTGATAATTTCGTTCTCGTGGAAGATATAGCAGACCTATACGTGACATTTATATTGATGAAATAGTACATGCAAATAACATTTATTGCTTTTATGATCCCGAAACATTACTACTATACATAATCAAATAGTGTGAGCTCATAAATCACTTGTCTTGGAATATATGTGAATTCCAGTTCGTATGTAAGTATTGCATGCAGGGTACAGATCATAAGTAGTCATTCTGTTAAAGAGAGTTATAACGATGGTGCATGGTTTAGACATACAAAATTTACAATTCATGGAAGCAAATAGTTGTCACCATGCCTAATAATGGTAGCTATACTTGGATATACACTACATAATTCTGTCTAAATTATCTACACACAGAAACATGCACACCGAATTCTATCTGTACCACAAGTTTATTTTTGATGGATTAACGGGCAATTCGTTTTGATACTTATAATTGCCTGTGATTTGTTTCTAAGACTGAACCAAGACACTTTTCATATACATTAAAAAAATAAGAGACTCTAAGGGGATTTGGAAAACGTAGTAACTTTAAAGAGCACCAGTCAAGTATATGTTTCGGCCTTTAGCCCCATACACTTTAAGGAGCTTGGCTGCATCAAGGTCTTAAGTCCTAGACATGCCACTGCTGTCACAGTCTTTGCCACTGTCTACATTGTAACACCATTGTCTGCTTAATATTCCTCACATCGTAACGACCTTGGTGTTTTAACCAATTCATTAGGGATGTCTGTTAACTGTAGGATAATTATAATTGAAAGCGGGCAAATATCATTTCTGTGATAATATGGTCAATGCTTGACATTTTAAAAACCAAAATACGCTGACTTAACTTTTCACATGTTTCACTGCCTTATATATTAGTTTATATGATCTGATTGTCTTCAAGAGATATGGACTGTTGGATACGTCGTTTCGGGTGAAGTTATATTCTATTCTTTAGTAACTGATCGTCACCAGATTTGGCCGCTCCTGTTAGGATCATGTTACTGAATTCGATGTTATTTGAACACATAATCATAATATTGTTCATTCAGAAATTTCAGAAAAAAGACGAACGCAAGTGTATATATACATGGCAATAAATATCATGAATTAAATGTCTACAAATAAATTATTATAATTGTTATAATGTTCAAATGATGTTTACTAGAAATAAAAAAAAAATTAGAGACAACTTTGTAAATTATAGTCGCCAAGATGGATAGAGTAGATCAGGACTCGTGCTGTTGTTAGCTAAACTGTTAGAGGAAGCAGAATATAACTACTGTGGGTCTCGTATAAAACTAATGGATTCTATAAGGCAATGAACCTTCAAATTCTCACAACAAATACCATTACAAACGTATACAGATTATTTTATGTAAATTTAGTAGAATGGAATGTACTCTAATCACTTTTCTATCTCTCTTGCTATAGTTCTGTTTATAGATGTACACAAATACATAAACACACATACATTCACACACATACATATTCATTTAATGAGCATTACATTTTTATCTTGTCAGAATATTGATGATTATGTAGATGGAAATAACATTTTTGTAATGGCTTATTGATTTATGAAATAGCCTGGAGAAATCGTGCAAATAGGATGTTAAAGCGTTGCTTCATTAGCTACGGTGGAAATTGTGCATGTGGGGTGTGGGTCATATTAGTTAAACATCTGTGTATTAATAATTTTAACATAGCCATAAGAAACACATATGGGTTGGGGGTTTGAAATTGTATTTAACTTCATCGATCAGGTACTTGTTTCTAGATTATTCTATCGATCTTGTAAGAAGGCAATGTAAAAATCAACAGCATTGCGATTTGAAGTCAAACGCAGTGCATTTTTGATAATTATTTTATTGACATTTTAAAAGAGAAAGCCTGGGGTGAATAAAAGCCGTGAATAGACCGATCGAGACTAGATAATATAACGATTACCCTTATGAATTTTTACTTAAAAAGAGAATCAGCTTCGCAACCAACATGCTTTCGTCTCCAGTTACTTTAAAACGTCTCTACCAAATAATCTTCACCCATGAATTATTAATTAATATTTGGTTAT
This sequence comes from Octopus bimaculoides, assembly GCF_001194135.2. NCBI lineage: Eukaryota > Metazoa > Mollusca > Cephalopoda > Octopoda > Octopodidae > Octopus > Octopus bimaculoides. The sequence continues at coordinate 26,381,044 of NC_068991.1, forward strand.
CAGGATGTGTATTGGCGCACGTTGGAGTGACCATTTTGGTTGTTTGCTTGAACATATACCATGTCAACCTGTAATAAACGAGCACTGATACATCAGCAGAGTTCACTATATTGCACACATTGGAGACTCTTCATCGGTTGAGAATAAGCGATTCACTTTACTCCATATATAATTCTGAAGCTTTCATGAAATTTAAAGATGCTGCTTCCTTTTATTATTGACTCTTCCTAGCAAAATTTATTCGACATTGATTGTATTTGAACTCACGATTCGTATTGCAAAATCACTAACTGAAACAATGAAATCCAAACATCGATCGAGTAAATTTTTACGCAGCAATTTGTTTTGTAAACTCAATGAATTGTATAAATATATAGGCAATAGCTTCATTGTTTAAAAGTAATTATCTCCTACCAGTTTCGTATACATATATCTGATTGCAATCACCAACATATCGAGTAATGTTTTATGTATACACGCAATATAAACGCAACGCGTTGATGGAACGCGGAGAGTATTTCAGAATCTCCTAGTCCTATTTAGCGCTTACACCAACCATCTACGTGAATGTAACACGAAGTAGGTAACACTTTACATTAGACTGTGTACAAAATTCACATACGCAGACACGCATGCACATACACATACGTACACACACATACACACACATGCATCCAACGCACATATAGCTTGTACATACTCTTTCACTCTCTCATACGTGATAAAGATGTAAATGTTTTCTTGTAATGTTGTCAATTAACGGTAACAACTTTATTTTGTTTGAAGAAAAATAAAATTTTAAAAAATTGTTTTCGTATATTGTCTAAATCTGAGAACCACAAACCCTGCCATCATACATACACTCACACATACGAACACATGTGTGTATATACATGAGTGTCTGTGCATATGTGTGTGTTTGTGCGGTCGCGCGTGATCGTACATATGTATGGGTGTGTGTACGGATGCGTGAACGAAATGGTTGAGACTTGCAGTGTCACATGGACAGCCTAGATTTATGTTCTCCTACAGTCTACTTTGAATTCAGATCCTAGCGAAACCAACGGAAAATCTGCATAATTTTCTCACATTGTGAATGATGCGTTGTCAGTAAACTAATCACAATGACTAATGAAAAGCTCTGTATCACACATTTTCTAATAGGGGTACTCTTTGTCAGAATTAGAGCATATTTCCACCTTCTAAATGCGTTTATTTTTGTTTCAATTAGAGTTGGATCTCCTAAGACATTGTAATCGGGTTTAAGTCTTAGTTCCCCTAATCAACATTTCAATGTTGCATGAGGAATATTCCTCATCACCAATATATTACATTACTGGCTGTCTTGTGGATAACACTTGGAAACACGTTAAGTGTTACCTTAGATGTTTTCTGTCCTATACAAAACAAAATCAGTCTCAACTATAGACAATAATAACCGATATCAAGCACACAATATCCAGTTCCGTACAATAATAGGACAGGGCTCATACATTTCAACATGCTTCTCTCTACATGTGCCATCTAGTGTTGACACCGAATAGAGTTGAAGATACAAACTCTTTAGAGTGTCTTCATTTCGTTATTATAATAATTCTAAGTTCAACAGTAGGTTGAAAATCCGATCTTATTCAACCGGTATTTCTATGGAAGTATGTTCAGATCAGTTGCAATCCATAGTTCCAGCTGAGTGGAAAATTACCATTCAAGCATTCTAGAAACATTCTGATATCCATGCAGGAATCCTGTTCCTAGAATACTGGAATGTGAAATACGTTACAGCTCATAGTTTTCTTGTTAGTTATGATGACTGTTCCATTAAATCCAGGGTTAACGAGTCCTTTGCAAATACTATTATCAGCTTCCTTCATTGTAATATTTTCACCATTGTGCGACATTAAGTTCTGAGTTCAAATTCAGCCGAGGTCAACGTTGGCTTCCTTGCTTTGGGGACGATAAAATAAGTACCATTTCAGCATTAGAGTCGATTTAACAGAACTACCCATAATCCTAAAACAGCTAGTCTTGTAACACATTTTGAAAGCAATATGTTTTACGCTGTTCCTATTAACATTTCATTTATTATATTGTATTAGTTCTTATATTCTCATCAAGTTCCTCTTAATTTATTGCCATCGTTTCTTTTACCACATCATTTATTACCGTCTAGAAATATCTGAAACGTTTATCAATTGCTTTATTGCTGCTATGTATTTACTAAAAGAAATACGAATGTATATATATATATATATTTTTTTATATATGACGTTGACCACTAACGTGGACATTCAATGCGCTAGAAATAGATCACATCTTGTGTCTAAAAAGACCTAAATTGTTCTCAACATGAAATATAGCGTGATACCAAAACGTAAGCGGGCAAGACATTTAAAATCACCGAAAAGGAACATTATTAAACAGGTACCGGTTTCAAATTTAACAATCTTACCGACTGTCTATTTCTCTTCAGCCTGATTTGTAATGGAACCATAATCATCAGAAGCCCATACAAAGTTACCCACCGCCATAGGTGCGCGTGTATATGGTTCTGCTAATTACAGCTTA
>NC_068991.1:26384113-26389708 GCF_001194135.2 Octopus bimaculoides
ATATACATGTACATTATATGTATGCAAACAAACACACACGCATACATACACATACATATACATATATATATATACATATATATACTTATATAAATATATGCATACATATATACATACGTGTATACATACATACATACATACATATTTATATACATACATATATAAATATGTATATTCGTAGATATATAGATATGTGTGTGTGCGTGCCCGTACATATGTGTACGCGTGTGTGTGTGCGCGTGTGAGTGTGTGTGTAAACATTTTATGACATTACTATCTCTCGACCTTTTCGATTAACCTTTTCCTTACTGTCGACAATGGACATTATTTGAGCTTCTTTCGCATATTAAAAAATGCAGCACTCAAATATATATATTCTTTCTTTATTTACACACTAAGGTGGGTAAGATTGGGCCTATTAAAGGACGCAATTTTAGATTCCAAGTTTAGTGTTGTAGAGCAGGATATTTTACTGGAATATTTATAAAAGATATGGTGTTATTTAGGTTTTGGTGAAAGTCGGAAATTAGGATTTTGAAAATTACCTTGAGTAATGATTTACCTTGATGTGAGAATGATGGAGCGAACCACAGGAACTGCTTTCTACTTACGGAGGCTTTAGGACAGAGCATGTACTGGGCAGACCTACTTAGGGAAATTTGAAGTTGATTAACCTTTCGAGGCGGCCAGAAAACCAGCAAGTACAGGGAATACGGAAATTCATTCGAGGTTTGATGAGATTTGAATTAATAGAGGTAAACTCAGCGGAGACAAGATTCGCTTTAGAAAAGAGAATGCACGGATTTTGATTTTTAATTAATATTGTATATAAAAAAAGATTTTCTTGCGGAAGACCGTAATCTACAGAGCCTGTTTATAGTACGGCGTATGAATTTTAAAAATATGCTCATTAGTTGATATTTTAGAAATCCTGATGGTAACACCAGTGACGATGATATTAAGAGTAAATGCAGGGTGGTTGAATAAGACGTTGCTATGTTGTAGTAACTCACTCGATTTATGGTAAGGATAAGTTCAGAGTGACATCTAAGAAGTTAGCTCTTTTGGTGTTATTTTCAAATGAGATGCAAAGGTTATAATTTTTAACGAATCTATGGAAAGCCTGCCGGATACAGTTTTTTTATTGTTAGCCTACTTGATTTATATCCTATTACCAAGCGTAGAATGAAGGCACAATGCGAATCCTAAAAACTACTACTAATTTCCAGTAAACAACACTGACTTGATCATTTTCCAATACCATTTATTGACATATGTAATTTATACAACAATAACGTGCAAGGATTTACATCAACTACAGAAGAATGGAACAAAGATACAAAGTAATCTAATACATTTGTAATAATACACCTACTAGGTTTAAGTGTCTATTAGCAATAAATTAAAAGAAAATAACAATTATATCTTAATATTTGATGAAAAACGAAAGACATATTTCTTAATATGAGGGCATATAGATATAATAATGTTCGTATTGTCTACTGACATTTTTATTGTTGAAAAGTTGTCAATAAAACGACATTCACAGAGTAACATTTAAAGTATTATGTCTAATTAGTATTCCTTTATCACACGACGAACAATATTATACGAAAATCATACATACTTAATGTTGAGATAAATAAATAACATGTATATCTGAAAAACGTCAATTGTTAGCCGGCTTTGTCCTATTACCGCCAACACGAACATGGGTGTATAAATAATAATTTTCAAACCAGTAAATCTGTAGTGTGTATCCGTAACATATGTTGTTTCTCTCACATTAGATATTGTTAATATTAATCCAGTGTAAGAGCCACGATGCAGAATGGATTCAGTAGAGCAGTGAATTTTAAAATTATGACAGTTCCTGTGTTCCTATGAATATATGATAATGTATGCATCTTCATATATATATATATATATATATATATATATATATATATATATATATGTATGTACGTATATATGAGCTCGTAAATATGCTGATAACTATATACGATGTATGTATATGTACAGGTATATCAGTTGCTAATGTGGGCCTTCTAATTCTCTACATACATTGTATACAGATATTTATAATTATATTCATGCTTTAATACTTAGAAGTCTTCTGCCGATTGCATTCTAAACGTTTATTATCAGTTTTCCTTTCGTTTACTTTATGGCTTATAATGAGGAATGCCATGATTTATTCGTATTCTTTCTTAACAGCTGTTATACCTATAATGATCAACATATTAAACATATTCATGGACGAAAATGAGCGAAAAATTACACCATAAAAGATATTTCTGTATTATTAAGTAAGAAAACAGGTACTTGTGTAGCAGCGATAAGGTTTTACTACATGTACATTTATAACTAGTAAAATCGAGTAATCATTCAAAGATAGGGCTTCTTCTCAGTTACCATTCCAATAGCTGAAAATCGAATCGAAATCTCTGTTAAATAGAGGCGCACGGTAGATTATAGGGAATCACACTAATCGATATGCCAAAGCATTTCGCCCACGAAATTCGCCCTTCGAAAATATACTCCCAGCTCATAAATTAAGAAATGGTGTTAAACGCAGGTGTTATTCAAATCTTTATACTTCCGACATATCTTTGAAAGAAAACATTGGTATTATTCCTGAAGGAATAAAATGATGTAAAACAATGTAATCATCTCGCCAGGGACAAAAAAGAAACAAAACACATCACTGAGTCAGTTTAACCGAATGTGATTACCGTGTACATGATGACAGGGGCGCTGGCAAGTTATATGTGAGAAACTCATTGACGCAAATTGCTGACTTTGCCGATGGCACGCCGGTGTCGATTAATGGTTGAATGACCAAATCCAAGCTTCTCGGCTAGTTATGATGGAATTTGTTCCACCAGCGTTTTCAGGACCTCCTTGTCGAGCTCTATAGGTCTTCCAGGACGAGACTCGTCTTCTAGGCTGTAGTTTCCAGCTCAGAATTTCTGGTACCACTGGGTTACACCTATAGTCCGATCCTCATATATTGCATTAATATTTCTCACTTTTTCTGATACGCTGTTGCCTTTATTGAACTCATAAAGAAAAAAAAAGGTGAATATGCTTCCTTGTCACTTCCATTATAACTTTGAAACCCAATATATAGATGTTTACATTAATAGATCCAACTTACACAGAGACAAGCGACAGAGAATATTAAAGGCGGGGAGGAAACTCATATTATGATAATACTATGATACAAATATGGATGGAAGACTTTCAATTCGGTTCCTCAAGTTACTGGCGTTTATTCAGGTCGTTCGAGCTGTATGAGATCGTGTGTTGCCTTGCTTATTTCCTTTTAAGATATGATGAGTATTTTTGCGGCACAATGGCATATGTCCACTCCAGCAGTTTGGAGTACAGGTTGTAATGGATAGTCCGACCCTCCAGAAAAAACTCGTAGTGAATTATCCCTTCACAATTCTATTAGATGCCGAGCATCATCCTGACAGGTGACAGGTTCTGGAAAATGGCCCTTGCTTAAGCACTGTTTATGCACGTTAATATCGCAGGAAAATATATCCCTCGGAATATTATTTGTTCCGATCCACGTTTCACTTCAAGAGAAGGTGGAAACTTCGAAGTACAAGAACTGGCATCAGCGTGGGATGAAGGAACAGGTAGAAGAGTGGCTCCAGACAGCGCAACAAGATGGTCTCTACCTTGAATGCGATACTGCTCTTGTAACTTGAGGAATAAAGCAAATAAGTTACCAAAATAGTACAAAACGTTTTACTCAAACAGTAATATTTATAAGGCGGCGAACTGGCAGTATTATTAACACGTTAGACAAAATGCTCTGCTGCATTTTGTCCGTCTTTACATTCTGAGTACAAATCCTGCCAAGATAGATTTTGCCGTTCATCCTTTTGGATATATATATATATATATGTGTGTGTGTGTTTGTGTGTGTGTGTGTGTGTGTGTGTGTGTGTGTGTGTGTGTGTGTGTGTGTGTGTGTGTATTTACGTGTATAGTTATTTGTGCCTGTGTTTCGGACCTCGTAACACACTAGTTCAGCAGAAGACCCGATAGAATAAGTACTATGCTTAAAATAAAAGTCCTTGGATCGATTTGTTCGACTAAAAACCCACCTACGTTGTGCCCCAGCATGGTCGAAGTCAAATGACTGAAACACACGTAAAATAATAAAATAAAAGAATATGTACACATACATACATACATACATACATACATACATACATAATACATACATACATACATGCATACATACATACATACATACATACATACATACGGTAGATGAAGAAATAAGTATTAGATCGTCAAGTATGACATTTGGACTTAGGTATATGGTAAACTTTGACATCTGCTCATTTTGCGAAATTTTTAGATTTTGAAAATCTTTATTTTTTGTTAGAAATTTGACCCATCTATTTCTTTATTGTAACTCATTTTGCGCAATCAGACTCTGTAACTGAAGGTCGCTTCGGTAGGGTACTTTCTCCCCATGCCAAAAGCCCATCTCCTGTATCATAAAATATTACTATGTGCGGAAGAAAAGGGTATCAATCATATTATGGTTGTTAGGTTTCTAGTGGTCATATTTTACTTTCCACCTCAGCTTAGGGAAGCATTTTCAATATCGGATATTATGGATATTATATATAGGCGGTCTGATCAATATGTATCCGGACAGTTGCCATAGTAACGAAGCTAAATCAGGCAGTGTGAAGCCTCTTAGCACAAACTGCCCGTTGACTCTCCTGTGCATGTGCAAGCACACTAATTATTAATGTTCTAGCTCACTTCCGCTGTTTACAGCAGTGCTTGAAAGGTATGTAGCGCTTAATATTCACATTGACCATGATAGAGAAAGTTGTCATGGCGATACCTGCTTAGAGGCGGAGGCAAAGTTGCAGAAATTGTATGGAGAGGAATGTATCAGCCGCACAAAAGTGTACGAGTGTTTCAGACACTTCCAAGATAGCCGAAAAAGTGTTAATATTGACGAACCATCTGGAGACCCACAACCAGCAGAACTGAGAAGAACATCGCAGGTGTGCGAGCAGTTGTGAGGGGAATCGTCGAATCACCATCCGTGAGTTATCAGAGTATGTGCAGATTAGTTACGGTTCAGTTCAGTCCAGTATCACAGGAATTTCGGGAACGAGACTCGTGTCTGCCAACTTTGTACGAAAATTGCTTTCAGCTGACCAAAAAGACATGCTGATTTCAGTTGCACAAGATCTTCATTCAGACGAGAACGATGACAAGTTTTTAAAACGTTTGTGTAGGTTTCTGAATAGATATCGCCAAGATTTTAGCAAACTTTTATGCAAATTCTCTGCTCAACTTTCTGTCGTGGTCAATGCCACGTTGACAGGTTACACACCTTCCTTCCAAGCACCTTTGTAAACAGCGGAAATGAGATAAAATGTTAAAACTTAATGCGCTTGCACAATAGCGATCACCAACAATTTGTGCCGAACGGCTTCACTGTGCATGCCTTAGCTTCGTTATAACGGCAACAGTCTGGATACTTATTTATCAGAATATCTGTACGTATATATGCATATACTCATTTATTATTTGTTTATATAT
>NC_068991.1:26392646-26395890 GCF_001194135.2 Octopus bimaculoides
TCATCAGCCTGAAGTAGCCCGACTAGCTGGTTGAAAAATAGTGTATGTTTGCGAAGGGTTCACAGAATTTTTCAACCAGATAGTCGTGCTACTTCAGGCTGATGATGCGCAAAGACTCAGAAACATGTCCCTGAATTGAGGCTAGGCTGGGTGGAGGAGTTTGTCTCCCCCTCGCAAACATAAGGACACAGGAAATGTGTTAAGGCCGACAGGAAGCGGTCCAGCTTCCTAGGGCTAAACAGCAGTTGTATATTCCCTTATTGGGACTGTCACGTTAAGTTGGCAATATACAACTACTTTATCGCATCACTACTGCTTAAGTCTCTCTGAGAGATTTAAAAATATATTATTTCTAATATATATATATATATATATATATATATACACGCACTTTCATACATACATAGATACATGCGCATACATACATATATAAATACACGTATATACATATAGTTATGTATGTACATATAATTATATATCTATACATATACATATATATGTGTGGGTGAGTATGTACGTGTGTGTCTGTGGTTGTGTATGTGTGTATGAGTGTTTGTGCTTGTGGGTGTATTGTGATCGATTCATTCACAGTTTGAACATTAGATGGGAATGTACATGGGCGATGTTATGTAAGCTGTGATATATTTGCGTTTGTCATATTTTTAAATATGCTGATTCGGCAGAATAAACAAGTGTTGAAATGTTTCTATTTCCCAGCTGGGTACCAACAAAATGATAATTATGCGAAACAGCAAAAGAATAGCAACCATTTGTGTGCAACAAAGTTGCACACCTTATTCCGTAACATGGATAAACGCAGAATGAACAAAAGTAATATGCGAACAAAGTATATATATATATATATATATATATATACATATATATATATACATATACATATACATATATATATATATAAACATACATGTATATTGCATCATTCATACAATGAAAAAACTGTTGAAAGCTGCTGCAGCTGCGTCTGAATAAACTTAACCGTCTTCGGTTGACTGCATCTGCATTTAACTTGATATATTCTTATTTGTCTCTCAGATACATTCTATTCTAATATCATGCAAACTTATATGAAAGGAATTATCATATGGCTATTAATAAAATATCAGTGACACTTAAATCACCCCAAGATACGCGCCATAACGGCTTTCTGTATGAGAACGAATAAAAATGCTTTCAAAATTCATGGAGACTAAGGCATCTAACTTGTAGAATCGTTGGCACGCCTGGCAAAGAGCTTTGAGGCACTTCTCTCGTCATTACAATGTGAGTTCAAATTCTGCTGAGATGGACATTACCTTTCATTTCGGCGTTGTTAAAATGAATGATCACTAGGGTCGATGTAATCAACTATCCCCACCCCTAAAATTACAGTTGTTGTTGTATTTCGGAAACAATATCAATAGTGTTTGATGTCGGCATGTTTGATGTCGGCATGTTTGATGTCGGCATGTTTGATGTCGGCACTCGATGAAGCAACAGAAGGAAGTTGTCTGCAGTGTTTAGTAACGTACCTTTAATTCTTGATAGAACGTTACACTCGTGCCGATTTTAAGTTAATAATTCTGCTTCGGTGAAATATATATCAGTCAAATTAGGTGGGCTATTTAATGGTTATCAACCCCCTGCGAAAAATGAAGATCTTGTGCTTATGTAAGAAATTAATAATTATTTAAATTCAAATTAAGATAAACGTAAACAAACAAATGTAGTTTGCTTTTAGAAACGTTGAGATGTCTTAGAAAGTAAAAGAAGTGATTTTAAATTCTCAAACGCAGAATAATATAGCCTGAACAGGATAAACTACCCCTATTTTGCAGGAAAAAGTGTGGGCGGCCAGCCAATTTTTAATATCAAGGCCTGTCGGAATTGTTCAATCGCTAGTGAAGATGTTTGAGAGCAATGAGTTGCGTCTATTTGGGCAAAGAATTTTAATTATTGGCTCATGGTACAAATGATTTACATGTGTCAGAGTATATATAGACATTGAGGCCTGCTAAAGTGGCATTCCCAAATCTATGATCCTATGTATATGATGAATGTCAACATGCACGACAATGAGATTTCTTTTTAATGAGTTAAATAACACACACACAATAACACAAACCACCCTGACAAATAGAATGCACATAGACACACTCACACAAACACACCCACATGTATAGACACACACACACTGTGCAAGCAGTACAAACAAAGCAACACACAGAATAATAATATACACTGGCATTCACACGTGCAAACACACACTTCGCCACAAAAAATATAGCACACACACATGTGCACATGCACCCGAAAATTACATAAACCACTCAACCCCACATATACACACACACACATTCACACACACACGAACAAATACATACTCTCAAACACATGCACACCCTTACACGCACCATTCTGCTAGATATAAAAGAAGCACATACACAGAACCATACACACGCCACACTAAACTCTAAGACAAATAAAAGAAAACTCACACACAAACACAAGCATATATATATATATATATACGTAGAAACGTGCACAGAGTCTCTCGCACACACGATTTCAAACTCTAAGACCAGACCCCAAACCCACTGGACCATGACAGACTATCCCAGAACCACAAAACATCCTTTTGATTCCACAATGCCCTCACCCACCAACCAACCTTCCAGACTATTTATAATAATAGCAAACATTTCTCATACACGCACTACAATACAGAGATGATGGATGGAAAGGTTGGTCATTCCCCTAAAACTCTGTATAAATACTTCAATATGATTCCTTCTGTATATATGCTTCTATACAATCATGATTCTTAAACTAATAATAAATTTACTTTTCGACCTATTTTGAACTCTTTCATGAAAACTGTTTAACAAAAAGCCCCTCTTAATATTTTTTTATCAATGTCAAACATTCTATTTTTTTACATTTTCTTATCATTATCAAAGACTGTATAACTGTATTTTAATACAATTATGATAACCATTTTCTAACACAACGAATCATACAAAGCTTTACATTTTACATTCGATAAAATGTGAAACCGGTCAAGTCAATAACCATCTTTAAAAAGACCTCTGCATTTTCAAACCCCCTTTCCTATATTTTATAATATTTTATAATATGCATGAATTGTTCTGGATATTGCATCGAAACGTTCATAGGTCATTTTCATTATTATTATTATAATAAAGTATTTTCAATGGGTCAGTTTTGAGCTCTCTTTAAAGTCGAT
>NC_068991.1:26396253-26407300 GCF_001194135.2 Octopus bimaculoides
ATATATATATATATACTAAGTACGGTGGCTTAGTTCACAGGTAATCTAAACGATTAGGTACGCTAGGTAAGTGCTGTAACGGATTCTGTTATTGAACGGTGATACGTTCACGTCTTTCTTCTCTGGATGTCTACTATATCAGGATTTTAACCCACATGGATCTACGCAGGATTGCAGCTATAACGTATGCTCTTGTTTTTCTAACTGCGGAAAGTTGAACTATGGACTTTTATGCTTCCTTTTCCTTCTTTCTTTCTATTTCCTTATTCTCTTAATCCCTTCCTTTTTGTCGTCACCTTCTTAATGATTTTCCCTATTTGTCTCTGATAACAAAATATCCCATACTCGGGGGTATCCCAGAAACAGCCGTAACATTTTGAATTTTTTCCAATGATAATATCATATACAACTTCCGGTGGTTGCCATGACTTAATGCTTGTTGTCCTCTTTAACTATTATGCATGTATATATATATATATATATATATATATATATATATATATATATATGTGTATGTGTGTGTGTGTGTGTGTGTGTGTGCGTGTGTGTGTCTGTGTGTCTCTGTGTGTATATATGTGTGTATACGGTTGCACACACTCACACACACACACCACCCGGACAATTATAAAAACACAAACATACTCAGAGACATACACATACGTACACGCACATAACATGCTCACCAATACAACCAAACAAACATAACACACACGCACATAACATACCCACCAATACACGAGCAGAAACACAGACGCACATATACATACATGTATATGCCTTTATGAATGGATATGAATGTTTGGTAGGTGAAAGATCGGTGATAGAAAATATATTTCTATAGATATAGCGCAAACCTTATGTATATCAACAACAACATTAAAATTACTTGGATAGACTGATCATCACTGTTGTAGTCAAGAACAAAAACAGCCACAGCTCAAGGTATTAACTAACTACGTATCAAGAGAGAAGAGGCTTTAGTTAGTTTAACTGAATTCACTTAGTTACATAATTCTTTCTACCTTTATAGATTTCATAATTTCAGATACCCACAACAAGATATAAAACCATGCATATTGAAGTTATGTTATCCACTCAAGTGAAAGACTACGCACAACAGACTTGCAATGATATGGAACAAAGTAGATTTGCCAGTGGCAAGATTTTAAGAGAAAAATCATTTTTCTCATTATGGTTTTAGTTTATGGATGTAAAATAAACATTTCATACGATGAATCGTTAATATTAAAGCCAGCGGACATCCTTTTGTATTCGTATCCACGGTAATAGATGGAATTTTGCAGAATACTTGTAACCAAGCGAATACTTGTTTAATTCTACAATTCTGGCATATTTGCATCTGTCTGTGTCTCTGTGTCTCCCGGTCTGTCTATTCCACTGTATATGTGAGTATATATATATAAGTAATATATCTAATAAATTGCACACACACATTAGTGCGTTTGACTTTTTACCCAACATATATTATTACCTATGCAAACAGTAAATACAGTAGTAATATATGTAGGTATGTAGAAATGGATATATATATATATATATGCGCATATATATATATATATGTATATATATATATATATATATATATACACATATATACTACCTTCTATCTGGGTATATGGAAAGGTATGTATATGCAGTGGGGTGAGGTTTAATATACCTTCTAATTTTTTTTAAGCGTTCTAAAAAAAAGGATATCAAAACTAGTCGGTAATACATTTGTTTTATATAAAGGTCGATTCGAGTATAGAATGGAGACAATTGCTTCATCACGAAGGATAGGGGGATATATAGATCTCTCACAGAATCAAATCAAATGGTGGTAAATACCGAAATGGTCAGTCTTCATCAATTTATTATCGCTGAATTCTTAATTTAACACGTCAATCTTCTTTGCCCTTCATTCCCTATAATGTGACCATGAGGATAGAAATGTAATTTATAATCAACCCACTCCTTTCTTTTTAGTCTATTTCTTTATTTTTTGAATGTTTAAATTTTGATTGTAATTGTATTTTGTCTGTTACTATATCTATGGCCTTAGTTTTGCACGTAAAGTACTGAAAAAGGGATATTGCTTTGTGCTGACATTCTCACGCTTAGTGAAATGATGGTAGTCTATAACACTGATCTGCATTTGGGAACTTTTTTTTAATTTTTATTGATGGATGTGATGTTACATATTCTTGGGTTGCTGACTTAAATATCTAAACCATTTTGCTCTGCAACATGAGGATGTTGAATAACATACAAATTAATAATAATAAAACAATGTGAATTTTTAATAAATTAATACTTTACTAAAATAAAGTAAGTAATCAAGGAAAAGTACATTTTGTTAGTTTTAAGAACATATGTTTTCCAAATCAACATCAAATGAACCACTTTCATCATGAAATGAATCAGAATTACCAACATCAAGCCAAATGAAGGTAAAAATTTATGTTCCTAATGGTTAAAGGGTTAAAGGGTTAGGACCGCTTTGATTTCCGCTTGTGCTGTGCATCGAGAACATCACGTTTCAATGACCAGCAGTAATCCTCCATCATGCTGACATCCCATTTGCCCTGGTATTGAGTTTCCATGGTGTAAATGTCTTGATGGAACGGCTCTCCTTTTTCCTCACTGTAGTCCCCACAATTCTTGGAAAAATAGTCAAGATGCGAGTGCAAAACATGCAATACCACACTCATTCTAGTCCCAAGTTGTTGGGAACTTGATATCAAGTCTTGGACTATTTTTTTCATATTCTGGGGAGAGGCTGCTACCCAAGACGTTTCGGACCATATTGAAGGAAAATCAGGCATTCACTTCGACACCTACTAATGCACCCTCTAAATTCTTGTCCCTCATCAATTCCCGAATCTGAGGGCCAACTAAGATTCCTGCATCTAGCTTACCTTCTCTTTGACTCCAGGTACTTGAAAGCATCTCCATTCTATTCAGGGCTTTCGAAAAATTCTTTATAAGCCCTAATTTGATGTGGAGTGGTGGCAGTAGAAATTTTTTTGCTGGGGGTCAACTAATGGCACAGCTTTCATATTGTGATTTCCGGAAAAGGAGCTAGTTTGTGGTGGCTAGTCTTTTTGTTCATCATACTGGCTGTCTGTACTACTATCCCATTAGTATCCCTAGTTTCAGACTCTGATGAAATTTCCCGTGTCTCAGGTGGCACAAGTACTGGTATATAAGCTGAGTGTGGAACAGGCCTTATTGCTGAAGGAATATTTGGGTATATTATACGATCTTTAGTCTTCTTATTGAATCCAGCTACTTTAGTCATAGAAAAGTAGCAGTCATCATAGTGGTTCATTTACCCCCGCCATACCACTGGTACTCCAAAGAGCATGCATTTAAATTTCCCAACTGATCACTTTTGAAGATTACCGATGCAACTCTTGCAAGCTTTGTGAGGTGCAAATGGCTTGTCCTGGTCTCCAAGTTTGCAGCCAAAATAAGTTAAACAACAGCGCTTCAACAAAAGAGTAATATTGCCCCTGGAATCTGAAGGGGTGAATTGCTCGAAGACATAACAGAATATATCTGGTGAACTGATGCAGCCTCTAGACATATTCACAGACTGAAAATAAAGAAAAATATATTAGATTTAACATTTCAGTCAATATAAGGTAAGCCTTTTTATTTACCATTTACTTACACAAAAATAGAAAAGAAACGTCTCGTATAACTTCACCACCTGATGTAATAGAGGTAACTCGAATAAAAAACACAATTACTCATTATTTTTCATATTTATTCAGAAAAATAAATACAACCAATAACAAAATCATGCAGACAAGTGTAACGAAGGACATTTTTGAGCAATCACCTGATTGATTATATATCACACCAACGTTCCTATTCATGATATGTTCCGTGAAGAAACGTATTAAGAGAACTATATCCATAGGAATAAGTCCTGGAACATATTAGTTACAGATATCAGTCGATAAGTGGAAATCTGAAAGTGGAAAGGTGAAATCTGCCTGAAACGCCCAGAATAGCTTGAATGAAAATAATTACATATTGGATCGAGATAATAACATAGTCAATACTAATATAGAAAAGTTCAATAAAGACAGTGAAGCTAACACTCCCTAGTAAAATCAGTAACGTAAGCAATAAAAAGACAGGCACCTAAAATTTAAGTATCCTCCTTAAGAAAAAGAATATAGTGAGTGCTACTAATATAAACAAGTATTATAGTAACTTCGAAGACTAACTTCTTAAGAAAACTTTTTTTTCTTCATAAAAATAGACCAACTTGCAATTATACTAACTAGGCTCACAAAAGAATGAATAAATCGAGAATTATACTGTGGTATAATGCAGTATCCTCTAAGCAAATAGATACTAACATTTCCCCCAAACTATTCGCAGCTCTGGTTAGTAATTTCCCAAAAGAATAAATACAGTTGGATCTTCAACCGGCACGCGATTACCTTCCCATTTTTCACTAGCAAAAACTGAACCGAAATTATCGCGGCGAATAATATTAGGAGAATATGTGAATTCCATAACGATAAAAACCATAATAGAATAGATGATAAAAATAATAAACATAATAATAATAACCATGAACAAAGAGCTGAACTGATAAATAGTCAATCAGGGGTGCATTGAACACGGCTCTTATTGACAATACGAGGGAAACATATAAGATGCAGGAGATGAGCAGTGGTAGGAGGCAACTGATGCGGTTCTTAACTGAGGTGTACCAAATGTAATAAACTTTGGACAGAATAACATGCAAACTCTCAAGGGTTGGCTACATTTAAACACTAGTAGAAATTTAGGTAAATATATGGAGAAGATAATTGATTCCGATTCTAAGTAAAGTTAGCAGCGATGAAACTTTTGGTGGCTGAGCTAAGAAAATCTGCCTTTTTAACGCACAACGGTTGATGAAAAATATAGTGTACATGTGTAGGGTTACCCTAGGTGGCATCTCACATTTTTTCTATCGAAATGCGCTCGACTACATTCAAGAAATAATTAACTGTCTTTGAAGTTTCTTCAAATGCAGAAAAAAATGCATAGCAGGAGCTTAAGTGGATTTATTTGATCCTTAAGGGATGCAAATACTAACTTTGAGATAGAATAGAAAATTAAAGGTAGGAGAGAGCCTTACGTAATTGGAAATAAGAAATGCAATTTATGCCTGAGCAAAAAATATGCTATAATATATTAACTAGATCCCGTTAGCCGTTCAGTACTTTTCATTTGTTCAGTTCATTACATTTTTCATCGCCTAGTCGAAAATCTTAATTCTGAAATGTTTATCGTCACTTTTCGGAATATATATGCCTTTTCTTTGAGAATAATGTTGCATTTATGACTGACTACCAATTTTTTTAGTGTAAAGCCAAATTGAACTCTATGTTCCCATTCAATTTCTCCATTAATAGACTTATTCATAAACCAGTTGATCATTCTAGACATCGTGAATTGTCCTGTGGAGGTAAAATGTTTTTGAGAATGTCATTGAATTGCTGACAGCTTCTTATTTTTCGCTCTGAGCAGTTTAAGAGACGTTTCACATTTGAGAATGTATTGGTGTATTGTTTTATTGCATTTTATTGATAATATTCTAGGATGTGAACGATTATATTGCATCTCATGTTTTATATCCATGCTTTCGTCTATCGCATTGCAATACAAACCCATGTCTGCAATGAGAGCTCGTGCATATATAGTTTCCGCTCTATCGCCGGTCATTGTTGCCATGATTATTGCTCTTACTTTTGACATCACTAACACAGACGTAATTTCTGCAGTTATTTCTTGTCTAATATATAATGAACGTTTAGAGTTTAGCGTTTGTATTGTTGGAGGTATTTATCCAAGGCAGCAGATTGCAGCAGTTATTATTGAAAACCCCTCTTCCAGCTGCTGTCACCATCCCAGTGGAAAGAGAAATTATCGGCGTGAAGATAGAAAGAAATAACAAATAATAGATTACTTTCGCCAAATATAGATAATATGTAAACATTTAAGCTCTGCTGCTCTTCCTACATACAAGAAAAGCAAAATAAATACGCCAACTCTCTTTCTCTTCTTTTCACTCACTCTGCCTCTGTGCACACATACAGACATACACACACACACACTCACACACATATACATACATATATATGCGTATTAGAAAAACAATGAATCTCGATGTCAAGGAAGTCATTTTTCAAAGCACGTCTTTCTACACTAAGATCCATAATAGTATAGTTTTATCAGGATCAAAGCCGTGTATATTTACTGTGGTGAACCTAAACGCTGTGGAACTAATTGTGTTAGGAAGAGAAGTAACTACGTAAGATATATGCATCCTGATCATGAGGATCTGTAGAGGAAGATCTTCATAGGGGAATTCTTCGGAATTTAAATAAGTCAGCTCTGGGCACATGATTGTTTCGTTCAGAATCCTTAAACAAACCTTATTCACAGACATTTTGAGCGGAATGGGCTGCTAGACCCCAAGAAAATTCCAACCGGGCACCACCCTTTAAGGTCATGCGTTGCTTATCTTCATATGACGTGACCACCTCTCGTACTTTTGGCTGAAATGCATGTGCTTGGTGTTGCCTTATCAGGCGGGTAGTCATAATGGGTATATTTGACTTCGTATATTTCTACCCCAGTTTCAATTTGATGGTGTGTACTGCTCTCTCAGTCAATCATAACAACAAGAAAAAGAACAAGAATGGGAACAACGACAGCAACAGCAATTACATTTATGAATTTGTGCTGCAAGATTCCACATGTGAAACCATGGGTTGAAACAGATGCTGTTATATTTCTGTTATATATATATATATATTATTTTGTGAAATAAGCAGACTCATTACCTATTCGTTCGTCATTCGTTTATTACTTTTCTTATTTTAACTGATGTCTATTGTAAGGAAATCTTTTATCATACATTTGTGACCTCTTTAGCGACACTTTCCGTCATCGTGTATGTTACTTCTGTGCTTAATCCATTCTGTTCTTCTATGAATAGATCCTCCCTAATGTTTTTGTACATCTCTCATGACACATTACATTATCTGACAATCTAAAAGCGCTGGTGTCGTAAATTGCACCAACTCTCTCAACGTCTTTATTTCGGGCCATCATTTCTTCGTTGGCCCTCCTCATTAGCAGTAAATCTGGTGTTTATGTAACTGACTGTCGTTGCGCGAGTTTTGTTTTTAGAGCGAGGTGGGATTCCGATAGTATTGATGGTACTGGTATGGGTAGCATTGGTTTTGTTCACGGTTGTATAGCTGGTGGGTTGGTGCTTTGATGTGTCCGTGTTCGTTGAGAGAGGGTTGGTATGAGTCAATGCACTTTTTGCTCTCTTTCCGTGTATTTCGTTTTTTGGTGGGTGGGGATCCTTCAAGTCTTCACTTTAAAATGTGGAGGAATCAGTGTCTGTGGAAACTTTCTCGGTTAGGGTGAGAATACAATTTCTATGAGTATCTATGTGTGAGTGTGTTTGAGAAAGGATATTAGGAAGAGTTGGGTTAAGGAATTCCGTGTGTGGTCCATTCTATTGATCTTTTTGTTGATAATGGTGGGAACGGTGGCGATGCTGCTGCTACGTCTGTCACCAAAGATGAAGCTACCACTACAAACTGCGGTACAGCCTCCGCTTTCATTGGTGTTGTGGATTTTGGCGGTGTAACTTTCTCTTGTTTCGCACTAGCCACTGTTGTTGTTACTGCCCTTTACTTGATTTTTGTTTTTGTTGCCGTAGCAGCGGCCGTGACGACAACGGTGGGGCCCTCCTTTCTATTTTCCTTGTTTTTGCTGTTTGGGCAGAATGCCAGTATGTGATCCGTCATTTGATGATGTGGCATCTCAGTCGTTTGCTCTCAACAATGACTCGTAACTCTGCTCCATTCGCCAGGGAGATCAGGTAGAGGATCCTTACTTGCTGATCAGTCTTTACATTTAGAAATACCTCCAGTCGAGCTCCATCTCTGGTTCTCTTGAGGTCCAGGAGTGTTTCCTTACCTTTCAAAACCACGCAAGCCATGGAACACCACGGTTCTCGTGCCACCTCTTCAATGGTAATTTTCATTGTTCTTCTTCCCCGATACATGGGGAAGAGGAGGAAATCTTCACTTATGGATTCGCAAGGCTTCAGTCTTAAATAAGACTTCGAGCTTGCCAAACTGTCTGTCTTACATTTGATACTTGACCAATATTCTACCATATATCGTTTAGGGACCTTTCAAAGTGGAGGTCCATGACCGTATCCAAGCGCTAAGATTTGAAACTAATGCATCTAACTGTCACAAATTTCATTGCCGTTACTGCTAGAGTCACTGACGAGGGGGCACAAACTTTGCCCATTATCCCTCAAGTTTTCTAAATCAAACTGCAGCTATCAGTTTTGAGGCTTTACTATCTAAGGAGAGATAAAAAATTATTTTGCGGCAGAGACGTCTGCGAATGAAATTTTGTATTTGTTGTTCTTGGTAGTTTTATTATTGCTATTGCTTTTGCTCCCAACGGTGCTACTCACGCCGCCAATGTTGTCTCCTTCAAATTAGCTCTCACCATTATCGTTCGTAGTGCAGCTGCTGTTGACGCCACTATTGCTGTCAATGCTACCACAAACAGCAATAACGTTCCTGCTATTGTTACTACTGCTGTTGTCGATGATAGTGCTACTGGCACTGGTCTGCAGCTTCTGAAAACTTTTTTGGGGACGCTGATTGTGTTGCTGTTGCTGCAACCATCACCCTCGTCCGGCTGTACGCGAGACGGGCTTATACACACAACAAATAATGCAAACACTAGTACAACAAAAAACTGCAATCAGACCCCATAACTAAGCAAACTGACGCAGTTCAATACCAGGAAGTGTTTGCACTCCCCCAGCAACAAAAAGAACACACACCCCAGCAACACAGAGGTGTAGCAGTTGATGCAATAAAAATTGCATGAAGCTACCAAATGTTGAATAATAATTATAATAATCCTTTCTACTGAAGTTACAAGGCCTGACGTTTTGGGGGAGGGGACTTGTGTTTTACTCCTAAGGATGAAAGGCAAAGTCGACCTCCGTGTAATTTGATAGCAGAACGTCAGGCGGACGAAGTGCTGCTAAGCATTTCGCCGGCATGCTAACAATTCTGCCAACTCACCACCTTGGCAATAGTGATAGCAGTGGTAATAATAATAATAGTGCTTGGCACTGACACCTTTATCTGACATGCTAAATAAAACTGGATGTCGATACAACTGTTATGGCAAAACAATCAGCCACCTCGTATATATGGATGATCTAAACATTGTATGCTACAAATGATAAACAGTTGGAAACATTACTACAGAAAATTCATGAATTTACCAAAGAAATAAACGTGAAATTTGGCTTAGATTTATGTGCCGAAGCAACATTGAAATGAGGGAAACTAGTTAAGAGTTGCAACATCACACTAGATTATGCAAATGAAATAAGAGAATTAGGCCACTGCTAGACACATAAATACTTAGCAACCAATGAACTACATACGATAGAACACACACAAATGAAAGAGAAAAATACTAAAGACGGGTTAGATATTAATACTGAAAACAGAGCACAATACGAAAAACAAGATACTAGGTGTCCCAGTTATAAGGTACAGTTACAATATTCTTAACTGGACTCTAAATCAAAATAGACAGGACAATTTTTTTAAAATAATGACAGGATTTAGGATGCACCACCCAAAATGAAACATAGAAAGGTTATATATACAACGTATCGAAGTTGTTAGAGGCCTTATGCAGATAGAAAACTATTACAAAATAATCACCAGAGGACTACAGAAATACCTACTTCAGAGGCAAGAAAAACTGATACATATAGCTACAAAACACGAACAAATAAAAGCTGTTTGCAGTCATTAAGGAAGCTGACAAATACAAAAAAAGAAGCCATACTACCTAACAACTATGAAGAAAAAGAAGAAACAACAGAAGCTGTAAAACAACTGAAATCCAAACTAAAACCGGAACAGCAACATATCATGATAAAACGATGGCAAGAAACGCCCCGCCATGGCAAATACTGGGTTAAAATGAAGAGAAATGATATAGACAAAGCAAAATCCTAACAATGACTGAGAAGCTCGGGACTCAAAGCAGAGAATGAAGGCTTTTTAGTTGCTGCAAAGAATGAAAGCCTTCCCGCCAGAAATCAACAAAGACATGCAAATGAAATACAACAAATAATTTCAGAGTATGTGGAGATGGAGAAGAAACAATAAATCATATTGTCTTTAGTTTTCCGATCCTGGCTAAGAAGGAATATATTCACAGACACGACAGAGCTGAGACCTGTATACACTGGAAGCTATGCCAACACTGTGAAATAACAACATAAAAATATGGTATAAGCGCACCCCCCAAAAAGGTCACAGAAAATGAGAAAGCAGCCATAATATGGGATATGCCAATACACACAGATAGAGGAATTAAAGGTAATACGACAGATATAGTTGTCAGGGATCACCAAGGATAAATGCGTTCTAATCAATGCATTAGTAGCAACAGATAACAATGTTTTTCTGAAAGAAACGGAAAAACCTTCAAAATACAAAGATCTGGAAAAAGAGTAACTGGAATGTGCAGTCTAAAAGCAGAACCAATTCCTATCATATTAGGCGCATTAGGTATGATAAAAAAATGCATTCAGACAAATACATAACAAAAAAAACACCAGTACTAATAAGTATATATAACATACAGAAAATAGCACTACTATGCATCGCACACATCTTGCGCAAAACGCTTTTTGTACAGTAAAATTAAGAGCATCACAACAAATCACAGCACATACCCAAGGCACACAGCTGCTCTCAGTAGTGCAGTGAAAGCACGTGATTAAGATAAGAGTACTGAATAATAATCATGATAGTAATAATAATAATAATAATAATAATAATAATAAATATAATAATAATAATAATAATAATAATAATAATAATAATAATAATAATAATAATAATAATAATAATAATAATAATAATAATAATAATAATAATAATAATAA